>NC_090807.1:29461125-29676125 GCF_036512215.1 Solanum lycopersicum | reverse complement strand
GTAGGTTGGAAGATAAAGTAGTCAAGGAAATAGCCTATGTGACTATTTCTAGAGCTTCTAATAGTATTAAAAGTGTTATTAATCAAAGGAAGCTTTGAGTGATAGTTAATAGAGTTGTTCTAAGAGTGATGTTTGTTTTAGGTAAAAGCATGTTGTGTTAGCTGCATGTTTTGTAATGTTTTGATTCGGTAATTAATAAAAAAGTTAGTTACCAAAATAATAATAATGATAACAATAATAATAACAATAACAACAACAACAACAACAACAACAACAACAACAACAACAATAATAATAACAACAACAACAACAACAACAACAACAACAACAACAACAACAACAATAATAATAATAATATGATAATAGTAATAATAATAATAATAATATTTATAATAAAAAAATAATAATAATAATAACATGTAACGACCTGTTTAGTCGTTTTGAACATCAGATTTTATTTCTGGAAAAACAGGCAGAGGCGACAGACCCCACGACGGACCGTCGCAGGGTCTCGTTTCAAAACACTTAGAAAATCTGAAATTGGGTACTGAAAATCGACTCTCTGAACTTCGTAACGGAATGGCAGGACGGACCGTCACAGGTGTGACGGACCGTCATAGACTCTTCAGAGAAATTGAGTCTCTGAACTCTGTTACGGAGCAGCAGTACGGACCTTCGCAGGTGCGACGGGCCGTCACAGGCTGCGTAAATCCCAGTCTGAGTCGGAATTCCACAATTGTTTTAAGGGACGTTTTTGACTATTCCTGCTTTAATTATAAAGTTAGTGGGTTAATGTTAACAAGTCTAATTACTTGGGGGTTAAAAGAGGTAACCTTAAGTTAATTAGTGGGTTATTATTGCCATCTTTTATTCTTAATTATATACTAATTAGGGTTAAAGAAAGAGGGTTGGAATAAGAAAATTTAAAAGCACAAGAGGGGGAGAAAACGAACGAACAGGGAGAGGAGAAGAACAAAGCTTTGGGAATTTGCTTGTTTGATCACTAGTCTTCGGTGGAGGTAGGTTATGGTTTCTCTTACGATATTCGTAGTAAACTCTTAATAGAGAATGATATGTATTGATAATATTGTAAACCCTGCTATGTGCTTAATTGTATGCTTGCATGAATGTAATTATATAATTGTGATTATATAAGCATGATGAAGTTATTGAATCCCAAATCTTGCAAAACCCTAATCTCTTTGTTAATGATGAGGCCTTGGTATAAAAGAAGGCGTGATGAACTAAAATAATGAGATTGATGATGCCTTGGTAAGAAAGAAGGCTTGATGAATTGATAGAAGGAGATTAGGGGATCGGGTGTCACGAACTGACACGTAGATTAGGGGATCGGGTGTCACGAACTAACACGTAGATTAGGGAATCGGGTGTCACGAACCGACACGTAGATTTAGGAGATCGGGTGTCACGAAACGACACGTAGATTTAGGGGATCGGGTGTCATGAACCGACACGTAGATTTAGGGGATTGGGTGTTACGAACCGACACGTAGATTTAGGGGATCCGGTGTCACGAATTGACACGTAGATTTAGGGGATCGGGTGTCACGAACCGACACATAGATTTAGGGGATCGAGTGTCACAACCGACACGTAGATTTAGGGGATCAGAGTGTCACGTACCGACACAAGAGGATTAATGAATATGAGGGAGCGGAGTGTCACGTACCGACACAAGAGAAATAAAGATAATGAATCTTGAAAGATGTTAATATACTCAATCTAATGAACACAATTCCCAAATGAGTATGGTATTGAGGCTTGAGTCCTCATGTGTGAACTTGACGGTAATTGTTAATGATACAGTACTTGATGTTGCTACATGTTGAGTATCATAGTTGATTTTATGATATTAGTTGGTATATATTGATTTCTATTTTGAGTTGGCCGATGATATCTACTCAGTACCCGTGTTTTGTACTGACCCCCTACTTTTATGTTTTCTTTTTGTTTATTTGTGGAGTACAGCAAACGTGCCGTCATCTTCGACTCAACAGTAACTCTAGCCAGTCTTCATTACTCCGAATATCAGGGTGAGCTAATGCTTCTAGCTCGGACTGGATCTTCCTCTTCATGTCTTGATGCCTTGAAGTTCCGGCATGGACTAGCTTTTATGTATTTTTAGCTTCGTAGAAACTCTTAGATTTAGTAATTTGAAGTAGAAGTTCTTGTGATGATGACTTCCAGATTTTGGGAATAATAGTTATTGAATTGGTTTTTATTAATGAGTTTAAGTCTTCCGCATTACTTTATGTTGATATTACATTGAAATGTTAAGGTTTAGATTGGTTGGTTCGCTCACATAGGAGGGTAAGTGTGGGTGCCAGTCGCGGCCCGGTTTTGCGTCGTGACAAACTTGGTATCAGAGCATTAGGTTCGTTGGTCTCATCACACAAGAACGAGTCTAGTGGAGTCTTAAGGAACGGTAGGGGGAAGCCTTTACTATTCTTTGAGAGGCTATAAGACTCAAGGAAAATTCCATTCTTTCTTTCTTTCTTTCGTGCTATCACTTGGATCCAATTGGTATCTAGGTGATACAAATTGGTATCTGACCATCTTCACTCTTTTTCGCAGATGGTTAGAACTAGAGCAACAACTGCGCCAACACCAACGTCGGTAAGACAAGAAGCGTCCGAGCCAGCCACTGGGGCTGTAGCTCGAGGAAGAGTAGCGGCAAGAGGCCGTGGTAGAGGTCGTGGGAGGACGTCCTCTAGAGGAAGAGGACGAGCACCTAGCCCGTCTGATACTAGGGCGGTGAATCCTCCACCGACTGAGGAAGTGGTAAGAGAGGGTGAGGAAGGGGAGAATGAACAAGTGCAAAATGAGGAATTACCACTCCAACCTACCCTAGAGATGATCAATCAGGTTCTCGCTTATCATAGTGGGTTGTCTGATCAGGGTCAGGCCCCTCCAGTGTTTTCTGCACCAACACCTCCGATTTCAGAGGTACAACATGCAGCCACTATGGCTCCTCGTATGGATGCCTCATTGGACATAGGCACGTTTCCACGTCTGACTACTGGGCCTATAATGACAAATGATCAGCATGAACTTTTCAGTAAGTTCTTGAAATTGAAACCTCCAGTCTTCAAGGGTGCTGAATCTGAGGATGCTTACGATTTTCTGGTTGACTGTCATGAGCTACTACACAAGATGGGTATAGTAGAACGGTTTGGTGTTGAGTTCGTGAGTTATCAGTTTCAAGGGAAAGCCAAAATGTGGTGGCGGTCACATGTTGAGTGTCAACCAACGGAGGCACCACCTATGACTTGGGCCTCATTCTCTAGCTTGTTTATGGAGAAGTATATCCCCCGGACTTTGAGGGATAGGAAAAGGGATGAGTTCTTGAGCCTAGAGCAAGGTAGGATGTCGGTCAATGCATATGAGGCTAAGTTTCGTGCACTATCCAGATATGCTACCCAACTTTGTTTCCGTCCACAAGAGCGGATTCATCGCTTTGTGAAGGGGTTGAGGTCAGAGTTGCGGATTTCAGCCTTACAGGTAGCGGCTACGGCAAAATCCTTCCAAGAAGTGGTAGATTTCGTGGTAGAGGTCGAAGGAGTGAAGCCAGATGAATTCACCATGGCATCGACATCAAAGAGGTTTCGAAAAGGAGGTGAGATTAATGGTTCTTACTCTAGAGGACAGGGTTCCGGAGGTTACTCAGTTCGACCCATTCAGTCTTCACTACAGACTATAGTTGGGAGTCCACCTCAGACCAGTCAACACTTCTCTGAGAGACCTATGCTTGACTCTAGAGAGTGTTATGGATGCGGGGAGATTGGACATATTAGGAGGAATTGTCCAAAACAGAGTTATAGACCCCCAATGGCTAGAGGTAGAGGTGGTCATGGTAGAGGCCGTTATTCTGGAGGACGTGGTGGTCGAGGTAATGGTGGTCACCAAAATGGCTGAGGTGATGGGCAAACTGGAGCCACTACATCACAACATGGTAGGGGCAATGGACAGACCAACGATAGGGCCCATTGTTACGCTTTCCCTGGGCGGTCTGAAGCGGAGGCATCTGATGCTGTCATCACAGGTAATCTTCTGGTTTATGATTGCATCGCTTCTGTATTGTTTAATCCGGGATCCACATTTTCTTATGTATCTTCCTCATTTGCTAATGGTCTAAATTTACATTGTGAATTACTTGATATGCCTATTCATGTTTCTACTCCGGTGGGTGAATCTGTGGTAGTTGAAATGGTATATAGGTCTTGTTTGGTGAACTTTGTTGGGAGCAACACTTATGTAGATTTGGTTATCTTAGAAATGGATGATTTTGATGTAATTCTGGGTATGACTTGGCTTTATCCGCAATTTGCGATCTTGGATTGTAATGCTAAAACAGTGACGTTAGCCAAGCCTGGGACAGATCCGTTAGTGTGGGAGGGTGACTATACTTCCAATCCGGTGCGTATTATCTCCTTTCTTTGTGCTAAGAAAATGGTTAGTAAAGGGTGTTTATCTTTCTTGGCACATCTCAAGGATGACACTACCCAAGTACCTTCGATTGAGTCGGTTTTGGTGGTCCGTGAGTTTCTGGATGTGTTCCCTGCAGATCTTCCTGGTATGCCACCAGATAGGGATGTTGACTTCTGTATTGATCTTGAACCGGGTACTCGCCCCATTTCTATACCCCCTTATAGAATGACTCCCACGGAGTTAAGAGAGTTAAAAGCCCAACTTCAAGAGTTGTTGAACAAAGGCTTCATTAGACCAAGTGCATCTCCTTGGGGTGCTCCGGTTTTGTTTGTAAAGAAGAAGGATGGGAGTTTTTGGATGTGCATAGACTACCGATAGTTGAACAAGGTAACCATAAAGAACAAGTATCCTCTTCCTCGCATTGATGACTTGTTCGATCAGTTACAAGGTGCTTGTGTCTTCTCTAAGATTGCCTTGAGATCCGATTATCATCAATTGAAAATACGGGCAACGGATATGCCAAAGACTGTTTTTAGAACCAGGTATGGGCATTACGAATTTGTAGTGATGATTTTTGGTCTTACGAATGCCCCTGCTGTGTTAATGAGTTTGATGAACGGGATTTTTAAGCCACATTTGGATCTCTTTGTGACCGTATTTATTGATGATATACTGATATACTCTAAAAGTATGGAGGAACATGAGGAGCATTTGAGAATGGTATTGGAAATGTTGAGGGAGAAAAAGCTTTATGCCAAGTTCTCTAAGTGTGAGTTTTGGCTAGATGCAGTGTCCTTCTTGGGGCACGTGGTTTCTAAGGATGGAGTGATGGTGGATCCTTCTAAGATTGAGACAGTGAAGAATTGGGTAAGACCTACTAATGTGTCAGAAATAAGGAGCTTTGTTGGGTTAGCTAGCTTCTACCGCCGATTTGTCAAGGGATTCTCTTCTATTGCTTCCCAAGTGACGAACTTGACTAAGCAAAATGTTCCATTTGTATGGTCGGACGAGTGGGAAGAAAGCTTTCAGAAGCTCAAGACTTTGTTGACTACCGCACCCATTCTCACCTTGCCCGTAGAGGGTAAGAACTTCATTGTTTATTGTGATGCATCCTATTCTTGTTTGGGTGCAGTACTAATACAAGAGAAGAATGTGATTGCTTATGCTTCGAGGCAATTAAAAGTGCATGAACGTAACTATCCAACTCATGATTTGGAATTGGCTGCGGTAGTGTTTGCATTAAAACAATGGAGACACTATTTATATGGGGTTAAGTGTGAAGTATACACGGATCATCGTAGCCTACAGTATGTCTTTACTCAAAAAGATTTGAATTTGAGACAGAGGAGATGGATGGAACTACTGAAGGACTACGACATCACCATTTTGTATCATCCGGGGAAGGGAATGTAGTAGCGGATGCTTTAAGCAAAAAGGAGGGAAGCATGGGAAGTCTAGCTCACTTGCAAGCTTCTAGACGCCCATTGGCTAGAGAAGTTCAGATTCTGGCTAACGACCTTATAAGATTAGAAGTAAATGAGAAGGGAGGATTTTTAGCTTGTGTGGAGGCAAGATCTTCCATCCTTGACAAGATTAAGCGAAAGCAGTTTAATGATGAAAAATTGATCCGGATCCGAGATAAAGTGTTGCAAGGAGAGGCTAAAGAAGCGACAATCGATGAGGAAGGTGTTTTGAGGATTAAGGGAAGGCTATGTGTACCCCGCGTCGATGATTTGATCAACACTATTCTGACAGAGGATCATAGTTCAAGGTATTCGATACATCCGGGTGCAACCAAGATGTACCGTGACCTAAAGCAACACTTTTGGTGGAGTAGAATGAAGCGTGATACTGTGGACTTTATTGCCAAATGTCAAAACTGTCAACAAGTAAAGTATGAACACCAAAGGCCCGAAGGAACACTTCAGAGAATGCCCATTCCTGAATGGAAGCGGGAAAGGATTGCAATGGATTTCGTGGTTGGTCTTCCCAAGACATTGGGAAAGTTTGATTCCATTTGGGTAATTGTTGATAGGTTAACTAAGTCTTCTCACTTCATTCCGGTCAAGGTGACTTACAATGCAGAGAAGTTAGCCAAACTTTACATCTCGGGAGTGGTGCGATTGCATGGGGTTCCACTATCCATCATATCAGATAGAGGTACGCAGTTTACTTCTAAGTTTTGGAAAACATTGCATGCGGAATTAGGTACTAGGTTGGACCTTAGTACCGCTTTCCATCCTCAGACCGGTGGTCAGTCTGAGCGAACGATTCAAGTGTTGGAAGATATGCTTCGTGCGTGTGTGATAGAATTTGGTGGCCATTGGGATAACTTCTTACCCTTAGCGGAGTTTTCATACAATAATAGCCATCACTCAAGCATTGATATGGCACCATTTGAAGCATTGTATGGTAGGAGGTGTAGGTCCCTCATTGGTTGGTTTGATGCATTCGAGGTTAGACCTTGGAGTACTGATCTTTTGAGGGATTCAATAGAGAAAGTGAAATCTATTCAAGACAAGCTTCTAGCGGCGCAAAGTAGGCAAAAAGAATATGCAGATCGAAAGGTTAGAGACTTAGAGTTCATGGAGGGTGAACAAGTCTTGTTGAAAGTTTCGCCAATGAAAGGGGTGATGCGGTTTGGTAAAAGAGGTAAACTTAGCCAAAGGTATATTGGTCCATTTGAAATACTTAAGCGAGTAGGAGAGGTGACTTATGAGTTAGCCTTGCCTCCAGGGCTGTCCGGAGTGAATCCTGTATTCCATGTGTCGATGTTGAAAAGATACCATGGGGATGGAAACTACATTAACTGTTGAAATTCAGTTTTGCTTGATGAGAATTTGTCTTTTGAGGAGGAACATGTTGCCATTCTAGATAGAGAAATTCGCAAGTTGAGATCAAGGGAGATTGCATCCATCAAAGTTCAATGGAAGAATTGACCCGTTGAAGAAGCCACTTGGGAGAAGGAGACAGATATGCGAGAAAGATACCCACATCTGTTTACAGATTCAGGTACTCCTTTTCTCCCTTGTTTTCCTTCCTGTAATCGTTCGGGGATGAACGATGGGTAAATTGGTATCTATTGTAATGATCTGTTTAGTCGTTTTGAACAACAGATTTTATTTCTGGAAAAACAGGCTGAGGCGACGGACCCCACGACGGACCGTCATGGGCACGACGGACCGTCGCAGGGTCTCGTTTCAAAACACTTAGAAAATCTGAAATTGGGTACTGAAAATCGACTCTCTGAACTTCGTAATGGAATGGCGGGACGGACCGTCACAGACTCTTCAGAGAAATTGAGTCTCTGAACTCTGTTACGGAGCAGCAGGACGGACCATCACAGGTGCGACGGGCCGTCATAGGCTGCGTAAATCCCAGTCTGAGTCGGAATTCCTCAATTGTTTTAAGGGACGTTTTTGTCTATTCCTGCTTTAATTATAAAGTTAGTGGGTTAATGTTAACAAGTCTAATTACTTGGGGGTTAAAAGAGGTAACCTTAAGTTAATTAGTGGGTTATTATTGCCATCTTTTATTCTTAATTATATACTAATTAGGGTAAAAGAAAGAGGGTTGGAATAAGAAAATTTGAAAGCACAAGAGGGGGAGAAAACGAACGAACAGGGAGAGGAGAAGAACAAAGCTTTGGGAATTTGCTTGTTTGATCACTAGTCTTCGGTGGAGGTAGGTTATGGTTTCTCTTACGATATTCATAGTAAACTCTTAATAGGGTAAAAAAAATGATATGTACTGATAATATTGTAAACCCTGCTATGTGCTTAATTGTATGCTTGCATGAATGTAATTATATAATTGTGATTATATAAGCATGATGAAGTTATTAAATCCTAAATCTTGCAAACCCTAATCTCTTTGTTATTGATGAGGCCTTGGTATAAAAGAAAGCGTGATGAACTAAAATAATGATATTGATGATGCCTTGGTAAAAAAGAAGGCTTGACGAATTGATAGAAGGAGATTAGGGGATTGGGTTTCACGAACTAACACGTAGATTAGGGGATCGGGTGTCACGAACCAACACGTAGATTAGGGGATCGGGTGTCACGAACCGACACGTAGATTTAGGGGATCGGGTGTCACGAACCGACACGTAGATTTAGGGGATCGGGTGTCACTAACCGACATGTAGATTTAGGGGATCGGGTGTCAGGAACCAACATGTAGATTTAGGGGATCGGGTGTCACAAACCAACACGTAGATTTAGGGGATCGGAGTATCACGTACCGACACAAGAGGATTAATGAATATGAGGGAGCGGAGTGTCACGTACCGACACAACAGAAATAAAGATAATGAATCTTGAAAGATGCT
Organism: Solanum lycopersicum; assembly: GCF_036512215.1. Taxonomy (NCBI): domain Eukaryota; kingdom Viridiplantae; phylum Streptophyta; class Magnoliopsida; order Solanales; family Solanaceae; genus Solanum; species Solanum lycopersicum. The sequence continues at coordinate 29,667,343 of NC_090807.1, read as the reverse complement.
AATATACTCAATCTAATGAACATAATTCCCAAATGAGTATGGTATTGAGGCTTGAGTCCTCATGTGTGAACTTGACGGTAATTGTTAATGATACAGCACTTGCTGTTGCTACATGTTGAGTATCATAGTTGATTTTATGATATGACTTGGTATATATTGATTTCTATTTTGAGTTGGCCGATGATATCTACTCAGTACCCGTGTTTTGTACTGACCCCTACTTTTATGTTTTCTTCTTGTTAATTTGTGGAGTGCAGCAAACGTGCTGTCATCTTCGACTCAACAGTAACTCTAGCGAGTCTTCATTACTCCGGATATCAGGGTGAGCTAATGCTTCTAGCTCAGACTGGATCTTCCTCTTCATGTCTTGATGCCTTGAAGTTCCGGCATGGACTAGCTTTTATGTATTTTTAGCTTCTTAGAAACTCTTAGATTTAGTAATTTGAAGTAGATGTTCTTGTGATGATGACTTCCAGATTATGGGAAATAATAGGTATTGAATTGGTTTTTACTAATGAGTTTAAGTCTTCCGCATTACTTTATGTTGATATTACATTGAAATGTTAAGGTTTAGATTGGTTGGTTCGCTCACATAGGAGGGTAAGTGTGGGTGCCAGTCGCTGCCCGGTTTTGGGTCGTGACATAACAATAATAATAAAATAATAATAATAATAAGAAGAAGAAGAAGAATAATAATAATAACAACAACAACAACAATAATAATAGTAATAATAATAGCAATAATAATAATAATAGTAGTAATAGTAATAATAGTAATAATAATAATAGTAATAATAGTAATAATAGTAATAGTATTAATCATAATAATAATAGTAGTAAGAATAATAATAGTAGTAACAATAATAATAATAACAATAATAATAATAATAATAATAATAGTAAGATATTTGTTCGAAAAATGTTTGATTGTTGAACATATTGTGGTTGATGGATTTCGAACTCTTTACACTAGTTGGATTTATCATGGTGAGGAGCTATTGTCATCAAAATTGGTCAATCAATTAGATAAAGATGATGAGATGCAAGATATGTTACATTAAGCATTTGGAATTCCTCCTACATCTTTTGTTGATATTAACACTAGTGCTGAAGGATTTGATGGGTCAAATCAACATAACACGGGTTTTGATAAGAAGACTGAAGAATTCTCTCTTACTGAAAGAAGTTGAACGTGAGTTATATCCAGGAAGCAAGTATTCACTACTTTCGTTCCTTGTTCGTCTATTACACTCAAAGTGTCTTAATATATGGAGTAACAAATCATTTTCTGTGCTATTAGAGTTGTTAAAAGATGTTCTTTCAGAACGTGAAACATTGACCAAGTCCTTTTATGATTCAAAGAAGATTATTAAAGATTTAGGACTTGAATATAAAAAGATACATGCATGTCCAAATGACTGTATGATTTATTGGAACGAGACGAATGAATAGAACGTCTTAAAGTTTTGCAAAGCTCCAAGATACAAACAGTTCAAAGGTGCATCAATTAATTCCAGTTCTAAAACATCAAAAATTCAATTTAAGGTGTTCAGATATTTTCCATTAATACCATGACTTCAAAGACTATTTATGTCAGCTAAAACATCTACTCACATGAGATGATATGCTGAAGGCCGCACTGGAGATGGGGTAATGCGACATCCTACAGACTATTGCTTGGAGGAAATTTGATGAAGCACGTACAAATTTTGCACAAGATCCTCGAAATGTTAGACTTGGATTGACTTCAGATGGCTTTAGTCCATTTAAGTCTATGTCTATATCACATAGCACATGGTTTGTTATCTTGATTTCATATAATTTGCCACCATGGCTGTGCATGAAACAACCATATATGATATAATAAACTATTATTGATGGTCCTCGTGCACCGGGTAATGATATTGATGTCTATCTACAACCCTTAATTGACGAGTTAAAATAATTGTGGGTTGGTGTTGCCACTTATGACATATCAAACAATCACATGTTTCAAATGCATGCAACATTGCTTTGGACAATTAGTGATTTTCCAGGGTTAGGTAACTTATCAGGATATGGTGTGAAAACTAGATATCGTTGTCCATGTTGTCTTACTAAAACTAAATCTAGCAAATTGACAAATGGGCGAAATATTGTTTCATGTCTGATAGGCGATTGGTTATCTCATGGACACAAGTTTCGAAAAGATAAAGTGGTATTCAATGGCCTTGTGGAATTAGATAGAGCACCTAAACGGTTGACGCGAATTGAGATTCTTAAGCAATTGAAAAATGTTAAAAACAAGTTTGGTAAAGATATATTGGCTAAATCAAAAAAAGGAAATGGGATGTGTTAATAATTTGGTGCAAATTATAAGGAACAAATGAGCATATCTTTTGAGTTGGAATACTGGAAAGACAATATGATTCGTCATATTCTTGATACGAAGCATATTGAAAAGAATGTCTTTGACAATATATTTTGGACATTATTGAATGTTGATGGAAAAGGAAAAGATAATTTGAACTACCGTTTAGATTTTGTCACGACCTAAAACGAGCCGCGAGTGGCATCCACACTTATCATACTATGTGAGCGAACCAACCAATCTAAATCCCAACATTTCAATACCATATAAACAGAATACAATGCGGAAGACTTAAAACTCATTAATGTAACCAATAAATAACTTCTAAGATTCAATCGTACTATTCCCAGAAACTAGAAGTCCTCACCACAAGAACATCTATCCTCAAATTACTAAATCTAAGAGTATCTAAGAAGCTAAAATAAATAAATAACTACTACATGCCAGAACTTCAAGGCATCAAGACGTGAAGAAGAAGATCCAGTCCAAGCTAGAAACAATAGCTCACCCTGAATTCTGGTGTGATGAAGATTGGCTAGAGTTGCGGACGAGCCGAAGTTGATGGCTCGTTTGCTGTATTCCATAAATGACGAAGAAAAAGAATACAAGTAGGGGTCAGTACAAGGGAAACGTACTGAGTAGGTATCATCGGCCAACTCAAAATAGAAAACAATATATATCGAATAATAACATAAAACCAACCAAATACTTAACAGGTTATAACAACAAGTATAAAAATCATTTTCAACACTACCAAATACACCTATGAGAACTCAAGACTCCACACCGTACTCACTTAGGAATTAGGTTCTTCAAATCTGAGTATATTAGCATAATTCAAGATTCATTCTCTTTGTTCTTCTTGTGTCGGAACGTGACACTCCGATCCCCTACTACTGTGTGTCGAAACGTGACACTCCGATCCCCTAATACTATCCTGGTGTCGGAACGTGACACTCCGATCCCCTCCTATCCTGGTGATGGAACGTGACACTCTGATCCCCTACATTCTGTGTCGGAACGTGACACTCCGATCCCCTAATACTATCCTGGTGTCGGAACGTGACACTCCGATCCACTAATCTCATTCTATTAGTTCATCAATCCTTCTTTATGCCCAGTCGTCATCTTACTAGAGAGATTTTAGGCTTAAAGATTCAATAACCTCCACATTCTAATCCATCACAAATACATAATCACATCATGCAGACAAAGTGTCAAGCATATAGAAGATTTTACAAAATCACCCAATACATATCAATCACTATTTAGAGTTTACTACGGAATAGCATAAACCATAACCTACGTCCACCAAAGAATCGTGATCAAGTAAGCTATCCCCCAAAATCTTTGCTTTCCTCTGCGTTCTCTCTAACTCTCGCTCGTTCATCCCTTTGTTCTTTTTATTTTTCCTCTCCAATTTCTTTCTCTTTTACCCTAATTATCCTATAATTCATTATGATGAAAGTAGTCCATTATTTAGGTTTAAGTTGTCTCCTTTAACCCCCAAATAAATAATTTATTATCATTAACCCACTAACTTTATAATTATAATCATGAATAGTCCAAAACACCCCTTTAAAAACTTTAGCAGAATTCTGACCCGAGTGGACTTACGGAGCCTGTGACGGTCCGTCATGACTGTGACGGTCCATCCTGCCATTCCGTCGTGAATTTCAGAGAGTCGATCTCAGTACCCAAATTTTTCAGAGTTTAAGTGTTTTGGGACGAAGACCCTCGACGATCCGTCATGACTACGACGGTCCGTCGTATGGTACGTCGACACAGCCAGTTATTTTCAAAACTAAACTCTACTGCTCGAATCCACTAAACAGGTCATTACAAAAGATACCAATTTACTCATCGTTCGTCCTCGAACGATCACAGGATGAAAAACAAGGGCGAGAAAGAGTACCTGAGTCTGTAAAGAGATGTGGATATTTTTCTTGCATATTAGCCTCCTTCTCCCAGGTGGACTCTTAAACTAGACGATTCTTCCACTATACCTTGATGGATGCAATCTCCCTTGACCTCAACTTGCGAACTTCTCTATCTAAAATAGCAACATGCTCCTCATCATAAGACAAATTCTCATCAAGAAGAATTGAATCCTAAGGAATGATGTAGTTTCCATCCCCATGGTATCTTTTTAACATAGACACATGAAATACCGGGTGCACTCCTGACAGTCCTGGGGGCAAGGCTAATTCATAAGCTACCTCCTCCACACGCTTCAGAACTTCAAATGGACCAATATACCTCGGACTAAGCTTACCTCGCTTACCAAACCGCATCACCCCTTTCATGGGTGAAACCTTCAGCAAGACTTGCTCACCCTCCATAAACTCCAAGTCTCTAACCTTTCAATCTGCATATTCTCTCTGCCTACTTTGAGCCGCTAGAAGCTTTTCCTGAATGCATTTCACTTTATCTAACGATTCCCTCAGATGGTCAGTACCCCAAGGTCTAACCTCAAATGCATCAAACCACCCAATGGGAGACCTACATCTTCTCCCATACAGTGCCTCAAATAGGGCTATATCAATACTTGAGTGATAGCTATTGTTGTATGAGAACTCTGCTAAGGGTAAGAAGTTATCCCAATGACCACCAAACTCTATGACACATGCATGAAGCATATCCTCCAAAACCTGAATCGTTCGCTCAGACTGACCATCGGTCTGAGGGTGAAATCCAGTACTAAGATCCAACCTAGTACCTAACTCGGCATTCAATGTTCTCCAAAACATAGAAGTAAATTGTGTACCTCTATCTAATATGATGGAAAGTGGAACTCCATGCAACCGAACGACTTCTGAGATATAGAGCCTGGCCAACTTCTCTGCATTGTAAGTCACCTTAACCGGAATGAAGTGAGCAGACTTAGTTAATTTGTCAACAATCACCCAAATAGAGTCATACTTACCCATTGTCTTTAGAAGACCAACCACGAAGTCCATTGAAATTCTCTCCCACTTCCATTCAGGAATGGGCATTCTCTGAAGTGTCCCTCCAGGCCTCTGGTGTTCATACTTTACCTGCTAACAATTCGGGCATTGAGCAACAAACTCAACAATGTCACGTTTCATCCTACTCCACCAAAAATGTTGCTTTAGGTCACGATACATCTTTGTTGCACCAGGATGTATAGAATACCTTGAGCTATGAGCCTGTGTAAGAATAGTGTAAATCAAATCATCAACGCAGGGTACACATACCCTTCTGTTAATTCTCAAAATGCCTTCCTCATCGATTTTTGCTTCTTTAGCCTCTCCTCGCAATACCTTTTCTCGAATCCGAATCAGTTTCTCATTAGTAAACTGCTTTCTCTTAATCTTGTCAAGAAAGGAAGATCTTGCCTCCACACAGGCCAAAAATCCTCCCTTCTCATTTACTTCTAGCCTCATAAAGTCATTAGCCAGAGTCTGAACCTCTCTAGCCAATGGGCGTCTGGCAACCTGTAAGTGAGCTAGGCTTCCTATGCTCCCTGCTTTTCTACTTAACGCATCTGCCACAACGTTAGCTTTTCCTGGGTGATACAAAATAGTGATATCGTAGTCCTTCAGTAGTTCCATCCATCTCCTCTGTCTCAAATTCAAATCTTTCTGAGTAAAGACATATTGTAGGCTATGATGATCCGTATAGACTTCACACTTAACCCCATATAGATAGTGCCTCCATTGCTTTAATGCAAACACTACCGCAGCCAACTCAAAATTGTGGGTCGAATAATTACGTTCATGCACCTTTAATTGCCTCGAAGCATAAGCAATTACATTCTTCTCTTGCATTAGCACTGCACCCAAACCAGAATAGGATGCATCACAATAAACAATGAAATACCTTCCACTGGCAAGGTAAAAATTGATGCAGTAGTCAACAAGGTCTTGAGTTTCTGAAAGCTTTCCTCACACTCGTCCGACCATACAAAGGGAACACTCTGCTTAGTCAAGTTTGTCAATTGGGAAGCAACAGAGGAAAATCCCTTGACAAATCGACGGTAGTAGCTAGCTAAACCAACAAAGCTCCTCACCTCTGTAACATTAGTAGGTCTTACCCAACTCTTCACTGCTTCGATATTAGAAGGATCCACTATCACTCCATCCTTAGAAACCACATGCCCCAAGAAGGACACTGAATCTAGCCAAAACTCACACTTGGAGAATTTGGTATAAAGCTTTTTCTCCCTCAACATTTCCAATACAATTCTCAAGTGCTCCTCATGTTCTTCCCTGCTCTTTGAGTATACCAGTATATCATCAATGAATACAATGACAAAGAGATCTAGATATGGCTTAAAAATCCCGTTCATCAGACTCATGAAAGCAGCAGGGGCATTCGTAAGTCCAAAAGACATTACTAAGAATTCATAATGCCCATACCTGGTTCGAAAAGCAGTCTTTGGCAAATCTGCTGCCCGTATTTTCAATTGATGATAACCAAATCTCAAGTCGATTTTTGAGAAGGTACAAGCACCTTGTAACTGATCGAACAAATCATCAATGCGAGGAAGAGGATACTTGTTCTTAATAGTTACTTTATTTAGTTGCCTGTAGTCTATGCACATTCGAAAACTCCCATCCTTCTTCTTTACAAATAAAACCGGAGCACCCCAAGGGGAAGCGCTTGGTCTAATGAAGCCTTTACCTAACAACTCTTGAACTTGGGCCTTTAACTCCCTTAACTCAGCGGGAGCCATTCTATAAGGGGGTATGGAAATGGGGCGAGTACCCGGCTCCAGGTCAATGCAAAAGTTAATATTCCTATCCGGTGGCATACCAGGAAGGTCTGCAGGAAACACATCCAGAAACTCACGGACTATCGAAACCGACTCTATTGAAGGTACTTGGGTAGTATCATCCCTGAGATGTGCCAAGAAAGATAAAAAACCCTTACTAACCATTATCTTAGCACAAAGAAAGGAGATGATATGAACTGGGGTGGAAGTATAGTCACTCTCCCACACTAGCGGATCTGTCCCAGGTTTGGCCAATGTCACAGTTTTGGCATTACAATCTAAGATTGCAAAGTTTGGAGAAAGCCAAGTCATACCCAGAATTACATCAAAATCAACCATTTCTAAGATAACCAAATCTACATGAGTATTTCTCCCCATAAAAGTCACAAGACAAGACCTATACACCTTTTCAACTATCACAGACTCACCCACCGGAGTAGAAACACGAATAGGCATGTCAAGCAATTCACAATGTAAATTAAGACCAGTAGCAAATGTGGAAGATACATATAAAAATGTGGAGCCAGGATCAAATAATACAGAATCCATGCAGTACAAACCAAAAGATTAACTGTGATAACAACATCAGATGTCTCCGCTTCAGACCTCCCAGGGAAAGCATAACAATGGTCCCTATCACCTATCTACCCGTCGCCCCTACCATGTTGCGCTGCAGTAGTTCCAGTTTGCCCGTCACCCCGGCCGTTTTGGTGACCACCATTATCTCGGCCACAACGTCCTTCAGAATGACGGCCTCTTCCATGACTACCTCTACCTCTGACTATTGGGGGTCTGTAACTCTATTTTGGTGACCACCATTATCTTGGCCACCACTCTCCCCACATCCATAACACTCTCTGGATTCAAGCATAGGTCTCTATGAGAATGACGAAGTCTGGGGGTAACCTCCAAACTCAGAGAAATGTTGACCGGTCTGCGGTGGACCCCCAGCTACAGTCTGCAGTGAAAACTGAATAGGTCGAGCTGGATAACTTCCTGAACTCTTCCCTCTGGAGTAAGAGCCACTAAACTCACCTCCCTTACGAAACTTCTTAGTTGTTGATGCCATGGTGAAGTCATCTGTCTTCACTCCCTCTACCTCTATCACAAAGTCTACCACTTCCTGAAAGGATTTTGCTGCAGTAGCTACCTGTAAGGCTGGAATCTGCAAATCTGACCTCAATCCCTTCACAAAACGGCGAATCCGCTCTTGTGGACTGAAGCAAAGCTGGGTGGCATACCTGGATAATGCACGAAACTAAGCCTCATACGCAGTAACCGACATCCTGCCTTGCTCTAGGCTTAGGAACTCATCTCTCCTCCTATCCCTCAAAGTCCGGGGTATATACTTCTCCATAAATAAGCTAGAGAATGATGCCCAAGTCATAAGTGGTGCCTGTGCTGGTTGACACCCTCAACATATGACCGCCACCACATTTTGGCGTTCCCCTGAAACTGATAGGTCACAAACTCAACGCCAAATCGTTCCACTATGCCCATCTTATGTAGCAACTCATGACAATCAACCAGAAAATCATAGGCATCCTCAGATTCAGCACCCTTTAAAACTGGTGGTTTCAACTTCAAGAACTTAGTGAAAAGTTCATGCTGATCACTTGTCATTTTAGGCCCTGTAGTCAACCGAGGAAACGTTCCTATTTCCAATGAGGCATCCATGCAGGGAGCCACAGCAGCAGCATGTTGTACTCCCGGAACCTGAGGTGCTGGGGCAGCAAACACTAGGGGTGTCTGGCCCTGATCAGATAACCCACTAAGATAAGCAAGAACCTGATTAATCATCTCTGGGGTAGGTTGGGGTGGTAACTCCTCATTCTGCACTTGTTCATTCTCCCCTTCCTCACCCTCTCTTAATACTTCCTCAGTCGGTGGAGGAGCCACCGCCCTAGTACTAGATGGGCCAGGTGCTTGTCCTATTCCTCTAGAGGACGTCCTCCCACGACCTCTACCACGACCTCTTGCCACTGCTCCTCTTCGAGCTACATCCCCAGTGGCTGGCTCAGATGCTTCTTGTCTTACCGGTGTTGGTGTTGGCGTAGTTGTTGATCTAGTTCTTCTAACCATCTGCGAAATAGAGTGAAGATGGTCAGATACCAATTTGTATCACCTAGATACAAATTGGATCCAAGTAATAGCACGAAATAAAGAAAGAATGTAATTTTCCTAAAGTCCTATAGCCTCTCAAAGAAAAGTAAAGGCGTCCCCCTACCGTTCCTCAAGACTCTACTAGACTCGTTCTGGTGTGATAAGACGAACGAACCTAATGCTTTGACACCAAGTTTGTCACGACCCAAAACGAGCCGCGAGTGGCACCCACACTTATCCTACTATGTGAGCGAACCAACCAATCTAAACCCCAACATTTCAATACCATATAAACAGAATACAATGCGGAAGACTTAAAACTCATTAATATAACAAATAAATAACTTCTAAGATTCAATCATACTATTCCCAGAAACTGGAAGTCATCACCACAAGAATATCTATCCTCAAATTGCTAAATCTAAGAGTATCTAAGAACCTAAAATAAATAAACAACTAGTCCATGCCAAAACTTCAAGGCATCAAAACGTGAAGAAGAAGATCCAGTCAAAACTAGAAACAATAGCTCACCCTGAATTCTGGTGTGATGAAGACTGGCTAGAGTTGCGGACGAGTCGAAGTTTATGGCACGTTTGCTGCATTCCATAAATGACAAAGAAAAAGAATAAAAGTAGGGGTCAGTACAAGGGACACGTACTGAGTAGGTATCATCGGCCAACTCAAAATAGAAAACATTATATATCGAATAATAACATAAAACCAACCAAATACTTAACAGGTGATAACAACAAGTATAAGAATCATTTGCAACACTACCAAACACACCTATGAGAACTCAAGCCTCCACACCGTACTCACTTAGGAATTAGGTTCTTCAAATCTGAGTATATTAGCATAATTCAAGATTCATTCTCTTTGTTCTTCTTGTGTCGGAACGTGACGCTCCGATCCCCTATTACTGTGTGTCGGAACGTGACACTCCGATCCCCTACTATCCTTGTGTCGGAACGTGACACTCTGATCACCTACATTCTGTGTCGGAACGTGACACTCCGATCCCCTAATATTATCATGGTGTCGGAACGTGACACTCCGATCCACTAATCTCATTCTATTAGTTCATCAATCCTTCTTTATGCCCAGTCGTCATCTTACTAGAGAGATTTTAGGCTTAAAGATTCAATAACCTCCACATTCTAATCCATCAAAATTACATAATCAAATCATGGAAACACACTATCAAGCATATAGAAGATTTTACAAAATTACCCAATACATATCAATCACTATTTAGAGTTTACTACGGAATAGCATAAACCATAACCTACCTCCACCGAAGAATCGTGATCAAGCAAGCTATCCCACAAAACCTTTGCTTTCCTTTGCGTTCTCTCTAACTCTCGCTCGTTCGTCCCTCTGTTCATTTTATTTTTCCTCTCCAATTTCTTTCTCTTTTACCCTAATTATCCTATAAATCATTATGATGAAAGTAGTCCATTATTTAGGTTTAAGTTGTCTCCTTTAGCAGAATTTCGACCCGAGTGGACTTACGGAGCTTGTGACGGTCCGTCATGACTGTGACGGTCCGTCTTGCCATTCCATCGCGAAGTTCAGAAAGTTGATCTCAGTACCCAAATTTTTCAGAGTTTAAATGTTTTGGGACGGAGACCCTCGACGATCTGTCGTGACCATGATGGTCCGTCGTGTGGTCCGTCGACACAGCCAGTTATTTTCAAAAATAAACTCTACTGCTTGAATCGACTAAACGGGTCGTTACAGATTTACAAGAGATGGGGATCCGAAAAGCTTTGCATCCTAAGAAAAAGGCTAATGGAAAATATTATCTTCCTCCTGAATGTTTCACATTGAGTAAAAAACAACAATACATCCTCTTACAAGTGTTAAAAGATGTGAAAGTTCCAGATGGATATGCTTCAAATATCACAAGTTGTGTTGATCTCAAGCAACACATAATGCATGGGTTGAAGAGTCATGACTGTCATATTTTAATGCAACAACTCCTTCCTATTGCCTTGCGGAATCTCTTGCCAGTGAATGTACTTAATCCATTGATTGAATTAAATAATTTCTTTAGGGGCATTTGTTCAAAAAATCTAAAGATAAGTGACTTAGAAAAACTCCAAGATCGAGTTGCAATAACTCTATGTCATTTGGAGAGAATTTTTCCTCCATCTTTCTTTGATAATATGGAACATCTACTTATCCATTTAGTTGAAGAAACAGTGTTGGGAGGACATTTACAATATCGCTCAATGTGATTTATCAAACGGTATCATTTTGTTATTTTTTTATCCTACTTGTAAGAATTTTATTTGTATTCTAAAATTGTCTATTTTAGGTTGTTGCTTTGTCTTAAAAACTACATAAGGAATAGACGTTATCCAGAAGGTGCGATTGCAGAGGAACGTCGGATAGACGAGTTAATGACATTTTGCTCATGGTACTTAGATGACATCTAGACTAAATCTAATCCACCTTTAAGAAATGATGTTATATCTAATGAACGGACCGACCAAGAGAGTCGTTAATCAAGTAGAGAGAAAGGATTGAAGCTTGATGACATTACACGTGCTCAAGACCACAAATATGTTTTATTTAATTCTACCTCCACAGCCTATATCGTAAGTAAGTATTAAATCATAATTTATAATTAGTAATTAATTATTGTTTCAGTTTTTAGTAAATAGCTATGTGTTTTACTTCCTTAGTGAACATATAAAAGAAATCAAGAAGGAAAATTCTCGTCTATCAAGACATAATGTGCATCGAATTCATAATAAAAGATTTCAACTATGGTTTAGAAATCATGTAAGTATCAACTAGCTAAAATATTTGCTCATATATTACTATATAGGTAATTATAATTTTTAGATCACATCTTTATTTTTGAATGTTAGGTCGAGAAGATGCATATGGTTAGTGAAAAATATCTGAGGATATTCAAACTTTAGCCATTGGATCATTAATACAAGCTAAAAGAATGACTTGATATATATGTGATAGAGTAGATACTTAACCGAGTCTCATGATGTTGAGAGAAAAACCCAAAATAGTGGTATTATGTTAAAGGCTGTCACTCAAAGTTATGCAAGCACAAAAGATAGAAATCCTATATTGGCGGAGGTTTCTTTTTATGGAATCTTCACAGACATAATTGAGTTATATTATTCCAAGAATCTCAAGTTTGTATTTTTTAAATGTAAATGGGTGAACAATAAGAAGTGGCTTATTGATAAAGATGATTATGGATTTACTCTTCTAAATTTTAATCATCTACTCTATACAAAACATCAGTTATCACATGAACCATTCATCTTTGCTTCTCAAGCTCAACAAGTGTTTTATGTCGATCATCCTATGAAAACGAAGTGACGAATAGTTGTTAAAGTGAAGCCAAGAGGTTTTTATGATTTAGGTGATGACACACCAACAATTGAGCATAAGGAAAGACATATGGAGTTGTCGGCTGAACAACAATTGGATAACACAACATTTGAAACTGAAGAAGACATTGAATGGGTTAGAGAAGGAGTACCAGGATTAGAAATTGACCCAGAAACTTGGGAAAGTAATGAGGCATATGACGAAGATGACAACATATCTTAGTTTTTGTTACTATAGTAGTATAATCACTATTTCAGTACAATTGATTGTTGAACAATAATTACTTTGATGTTTTTACTCTTCATTCATCTGTTAAAATCTCATACTTTTATTGGTCTTATTGTTCGACATGTAGTTTGATATTATTTTATACTTGTGTATAGTAATTTGGCAGGATTCATAGCAGCTAAGGAACTTCGTTGAAATGGCAAGAAAAAAACGGAGAAATTCTAGTCAAGGTGAGATTTTATATGATTCTTCGGAGCAATAAAAAAAACAAATCAAAAGTATGTCATTGACTCAACCGCCCCAAAATTGGCTACAAAATGAAAGAGATGAATCACATTATACAAAAAATCTTCCAGGTATAAATATCATGATGTATATTCTTCCTTTTATAGTATAAGTAGTTAGATATTTTTTATATAAATAATAAATCTGCTTCTTTTTTATCTTTGATTATTTATAGATTCTGAGCAACAAACACAACAAATCGGAAGTATGCCAATGCTTCAACCGCCCCAAAATTGGCCACAAAATGAAAGAGATGAATCACATAATACAAAAAATCTTTCAGGTATTAAATATCATTATATTTATTCCTCCATTCATAGTATAATGTAGTTGGATAATTTTTATATAAATAATAAATTTGCCTCTTTTTATATTTGGTTATTTATAAATTCAGAGCAACAAAAAGAATAAATCGGAAGTATGTCAATGCCTCAACCTCCCCAAAATTGGCCACAAAATTAAAGAGATGAATCACATGGTACAAAAAATCTTCCAGGTATTAAATCTCATGATATTTATTCTTCTTTTCATAGTATAAAGTAGTTAGATAATTTTTATATAAATAATAAACTTTCCTCTTTTTTATATTTGATTATTTATAGATTTTAATGAAAGTGAAGAGAAGTCTAAGTGAACTAGGGGTCCCACTATGATGCCCTCGGGATGGGGAAAAGATGGTGGAAATTTATATATTGAATTGAATGAACATGATCAAGTTATTGGGTCATAAGGAACTAGATTGAGTTCAAAACTTGGTGTGCTAGCACGAAATGGCATCTTAGCGCCACTGAATCATAAAGATTGGAGGCTTGTACCTAGTATCTACAAGGATAGAATATGGGCTCATATCAAGGTTCTTAGTATATACATAACCTATATACTAAGATGTTTTTGTTTTTTATATTTTATTTTATAAATGAGTTGTGTATTAAATATATGTACAAGAAAATACTGACGCAACTAATGACATGAAGCGCATACTGATGATGTCATTTGGATCTAAATGGAAAGAATTAAAGGATGAAGCAAAAACCATTGGATATGGCCCATATAACACTGATATTGAGCGTTTAGCTCATCGTCCAGATAGAGCTGAAAAAGATCAGTGGCATTCATTAGTTCATTATTGGAGTTCAAAGAAGCAAAAGTAAGCTCTAGATATCTATTTCTGCATTTGCGTTGTCATAAATTATTAACGTCGTGCTTTTCCTAATTATATTTCTTATTGTAGAACAACAATAAGTTCTTTAGGATTTTTTTTCTTTCTTCTAATTGGTAAAAATAATATTATTGTACATGTCCAGTTTGCTAACCTGCACAAAATGCTCTTCTATAGAAATTGATTGCCCTTTGTGAAACTCAACTATGTTGCTTTTTTATATTTTTCTTGGCTATTTATTTTATATATTCAAGATTGCACATGTCCTCTTATACATTGTTGTGTTCAAATTTCTAGAAAAAGAATGAGAGAAACAAAGAAAGTTGAAAAGAATTGACCATGCCACACACATCAGGGAGAAAAAAGTCATTCTCAAATTATAGACGATGTACGATGTAGTCACTATTTATTCTTTTTAACTTATATATTAAATAATACTTATCGTGAATATTTGAAGTCAATCTCTTACTATTCAAACAGATGACAAAGATGAATTATGGTGTAAAACCAACTCGTATTGAGGTGTTAAAAAAGACTCACATTAGAGTGAATAAAGATCCAGTAAATGAGATAGCTGGTGAATTTATGGTAAGCTCTTACTCTTTAAAAATATAACGTTACTTTCTTTGTATTACAATTATTTTAGATCTTCTCATTACTTTACCTTTCTTTCAAAAAGAAACAAATGGATGATCTTGCCGAGGTGTAGCTGAGTTGAATGTCCCTGTAAGTGCTCCTAATGATGTGTACTCCCAAGTAATGGGATCAGACACTCATGGAATTGTTCAAACTTTAGAAAAAGGAGCATCTCCTAGCTTAGTATATGTCCCATGAACAATATCAGGCTGAAAAAAGAGATTTGATACAAAGGTTGACATGGAAGTTCAAAAAGCTACCTCAGCTATGAAAATTGAGATGACAGAGAAGATGTATGAAGCAAAAAAAGAGATGGAAGCGATGGATAAAAAGTTGTTAGAAGAGAAAGAGGAAGCAAAAGAGAATAACGAAGTGATGGAGACAATTACCAAAAGCAAAAATGGATATGGAAGAAATTATAGCGGATAAAGTGAAGGAAGGAGTACAAGCATACGTGGAGTCTTTGGGAACTAATATTGATGCAAATTTGAAATCAGATCAGGTGAAATAATTGTGTTGCTAAGAAAAGGCTTTTTTTAGATGAAAACTTAGTTTCTCTTTATTATAATCGTCTTCCTCTTTTGCAATAGGTTTCTGATAACCCACTTGAAGATTGTCAACAACCACCATCACTTGTTCCAGGTGTTCACACAAGAAAGGTTAGAGAAAATTTCACTAAAATTTTGAATTTTACTTTAATTGCGTAAGTCCTAACATTTATATGATCACGAGATCAAGTAATTCCACTATCTTGTTTAATGTGGATTAATTGCCAAACTGTTAATTGTGTGTCATGTTCACATTAACAGTCTAAGTGATCATATTTTTCTTTTGTTACTTGTTCTTGTTGTTTTTCAATTGGTATAGTGAAATTATAAAATGTGTTAATTTATCATATTATTTCTAGTTTACACCACAAAAGCTAAAATGCTTAATCGTACAGACTTTAAACAGAAGCCTAGAAACTCTAACCAAGCATCACAGTAAACCAAAAGGACCCATCCATAGCAGATGGAACTGACGAAATTTTTATCCGACATCAGAATCTTCAGATGTTGACAAAAGTCAACTTTTTCATGCATTAAGCCTCCAAAATTGAAAAACTTGCACCAAAGACTGTGTGTCCTAATCATACTCTAATTTATCATTTTATAATTTATATTTATGATCTGGCTATGTTCATTTTGACCAACATGAACCTGTAGCTCTTGCCCCTTATTCTCATTCGTCCCTGCTGCTTGTTGTTGCCCTTTGTGGCATCTCTTATTTTCGCTTAGTTTGGCCTTTGATTTGTTGTTGAATAGTTTACCGTTGGTTTGTGCCCCCACTGTCTTGTAGTTTTTGTTCCTATTCTCACCAATGAACAATTTTTTTCTGATACTTTTTCTGAGTGCTATGAGAAAAATTAAGATTACTATGTTGATCATTCGGTTTAGTGTGTCCCAGGATAGAAATCTTTCCCTTATGGATGAGTTGATTGTGATGGTTTTCTTGTGGAATCTAGAAATGGGTTCTTATAATAATGAATATCTTTTTTCATTAGGTAGTTTCTGTTATCTACTTTTTGGGGGACTGCGAGTTTTATTTTTGTGATATGAGTCTTTCAACTATTAGAATTACTTAAAAAGAGATAAAAGGACAATCTAAAGAATCATATTCAAATATACTATGGTAGATTATAACTCATATCTCATAAAAAGAAATCCTTTGGCTGCTACTTTGAGCTATCTGAGTTTTTCAACACTGTAATTTGGTTTTTTGCTTTTTTAAACAAAGCCAGATCTGGGATCTAGTTTGATTTTGAGCTGAAGTGTTAAAATTTGATAATTACGAATCTTATAAGATAATCGTTCAATTCTAGTATGTTTTAATGTTGTTTTTGTGTAATTATAATGTTTTAGTGTTTGAACAGGTTTACGTAGTATTATTTGAGTTGCATTGGGTCATCTTCCTTCAACAACATTTCTGGAATACGCGTGAAATTAGTAACATTTTTCATTCAACCAAAATTCTCCATACAAAATAACTAACTCTTTTTGGACTTAGAGCTAGTTCTCACTAACACTTGAAATACAAACAAGATAACTCAAAAAAATATGCTACCAACTATAATGTGGAAAACATCTAAGTAGGATATCCTATCAATTGATCTAAATGAGGGTTCCCATTGTTGTGCCTTTGTCATTCAATGTGCACTTGAATGTCTATTTCCTTCAGTTTCTGTGTTGTGCTTCCCTTCTTGGAATTAAACCTCGGATTATTTTTTTCAATCCAAATGTTGTATATAATTGTTGCAAGACAGAATTCCAAGATTTCAGATCTTGATCTACAATTCTTGACCCTGCTGATCATCCATTTGACTTCATATTCCCAGCTGCCTACTTGTCTGTGATATCCTAACCAGCTCAGCATTGCTTTCCAGACATATAGAGATTACGGGCAAGCCTAGAATAGGTGATCAAAGTTCTCTATATGACCATTATTTCATAGAATGCAGTTTACATCCACTTGTATACCCCATTTCAAGACTCTGTCTACAATATAATGTCATCCATAGAATTAACCGGTATCTTTCAAAGGTAGTACACCTTGCTCCATATGCAATTTATATAAGATTAGGCTCTTAATTAGATCAGACACCACTCAGCAAGTTCCTAGTCGTAAAGAATTGTGTAATCCCTTTAATTCCAGTTATATCCAAATGAGTTTTAAAAAATTCAGCATTGAATCCATCAATTCCAGGTGCTTTATCTACTTGTAACTCTTTCAAGGCAGACACAATATCCTCATGTTTAATAGGTTGTATCAACTGTTGTTGTTCCAGTGATAGACAGGGTCCATCTCTAAATGAATTTATTAGTTAATTTTTTTTTACAATGAAGAATAATCTAAATATCAGTTTTTTGGAGGGGATGACGTATCATTTCTATTCACTTATTTGTATATTTTAACCAATGTGAGACCATAGTTTCGTTTTAGAATGACAAAGAGAATACCTCTTGACTCTCGAGGTCATGGTTTGAAGGGAAATTGTTCAAAGACAATAAAACAAGTAAGCTTTTAGTGGAATCCACATATAGAAGCAAGTAATTACATGGTTTAAAGCTTCACCTTAAGCACCTACTTTCATCTTGAAGCTTAGAAATCTCTGAACGTGATATATATCCAAAACACAACTACGTATAGCCATTGTTATGAGATTTATACATTGCAAGAACAAAATAACTACAAAAAAAATGAACAAAATTACACACAAAAATATTTTGTTGAGAAAACATTGTATTCTAAATTACTACATATTAGGACAATATGAATAAGTATTGATAGATGAACAAATATAGCAGGTAGAAGCTTCAATCAAACTAATAAATGTTCAAATGTGAAAAGCTTGTATCCTAAATAATATTGAGAAAATTTGCTAGTATAATAATTACTGGCAGATGAACCATCTATTACTTATCCTGTTCAATTTATATGATTATTAATAAATTTTATATTTGAAAATTATAGTTGCTGGAATTTTCATTTTATCCTATATAATTAAAATAAATTATCACTATAAATACCAATTAATTACTTCTAGGTCATCACATTCTTTTCTTTTCTATCATCTACTATTCTCTTTTCTATTATCTACTATTCTCTTTTCTTCTTCTTAGATTTATAATATGAATACAAGTCGTTAAGAAGCTAACTAAGGAGAAGAACAAATAGCTTCATTATGAAATTAAAACAGAAGCTTTCTTAGAATATAGTTCAACTGTTAAACCTAATAGTATAAGATATGACTTATATATTTCTTTGTATCTTTCTTATGTTAGATTATAATTTTATGTTTTTCTTTTTCATTTTGGAGTTACGGTATGGTTGTCCAAAATGGATTGGTATGCAATCCATATTTTTATGTAATTAAGTATTATTTTGTAATGTTATGAAAAGAAAAATTTTTCATTTTCGTGTTATCATACTTTAAAGTGTTATTTAATTACAAAATTTCTAATAATACATGATGAGTTTGATAATACTTGAATAGTTTATGCAAATATTTTTTTGTTTAAATAAAAATAATTTAAATAAATACATAATAGTGATGTTAAGGGAAATAATAATGATTCGACCTATTTAATAAAATCCGACCCAGCCATTAACCCGATCCTAATACCTATTCTCTCATATCACTTTACCTATTTAAACAAAGATAATAGAGAGACAATTGAGGACAAGCTTCTGAACCTTGATGTCCCTCATGGGGTTGCTCAATTTCTTCTCGGAAGTCATTGCTGGACGAAACAACCTGAAGTTGAACATTCAATATGGATAAATTGCACTAATTTTTCTGTAAAATATCATACACGAATCGGTGTTTCGTTTGTACTTCCATGCACAAAGATATGTCATATTTACATAAACAATACCAAGCTAACCTGCTTAAGCATAATAAGAAGCTAATGGAAGAAGCAAAATGTATAGCAGATGAAACTGAATACCTCACAAAAAAAAAACAGAAAACAAAATCACAAAAACCAACACTAAACTACTGGAGCTAGAGACAGAAAAGACCAACTAATGTACAAAAAAGTAACATGATATCTTACTACGTTTCTATCTCAAGAAGGGAATAGTTTGAGGTGTCGCTAAACCTCTGTGCAAGACCTCGGATGACAAGGATGACAATATCACGGAGGTGTCACTATTTTTTCTTTTCTCGCGCTAATTGACATGCATATTTCCACACACAGTTTTGCTTCTCAATGATCTTATCTCTGGGACTTTTTCTGAGAGATTACAAGCGACTGAGAGAAAATTGAAGAGCGTTGTCTCTGTATTATTTCTGTTTTAATGGGTAAAGTGATATGAGAGAATGAGTATTAGAACCGGGTTAATGGTTGGGCCGGATTTTTCTAAATGGGTCAAATATAATACTAAATAGAAAGCAATTTTTTTATTATAATAAATGTATATACACATAGAGTCACATAGACTTATAAAAATGGTGACATGATAACTTAATTGTACAAGGGCAAATATGTTCTCAAAGTAGGATGGTATGGGAAAATCATCATCATATATCATATCATATTATATTATAAGTGGGAAGTCCTTTAGCTCAAAGTTGAATTACGAATTTGCCCTTCGCTTGAACATTATTTGAATATATATAACATTATATGAAAATAAAAGAATAATATTTTCATTTTTAATGACTTGAAAAATAAATTCACACTTCAATTACAATAATTAGAATAATTGAAAAGACAACAGTTAAACTTACATTTAAATAACAAGGAATAGGGCAAACGAAAAGGCAATTGAAAGTAATGAATCTTTTTTCCAAGTGAATAATGACTTTCTTCAGGTAAATAAAGAAACTATGTTTATCTTTAAGTAAATCATTTCATTTTCATATACATTTCAAAAGGTATGGAAGATATAGGAACGCTATTTTAATTAAGAAATCGAAGACTTTAAGACAATCATGAAGAACATATGAAGTGTGGTGTCTGCAGCGTTTTCTCGACAGCGACAACGGTGAGAAACTAATTTTATGTTCCTAGAAATCTCATAGTCCTCCAGCATCCCCTGCCCTTCATCATTTTTCTTTTTTGAAACTGGAAGGTTTCAAATTTTTAGTACTATTTCTTTGTTGTTGTTTTCTTCTAACCCCCCCCCCCCTCCTCTTATTGTAGAATATGCCTCTTCTTAGATTTATATGTGATGCAATTTGAAGTGTTCTTGAAATTCAAGGTATATTGATTTATCCGAGTATTTCCATAACGCAGTTACAATCAGAATATTCACTGATTTTTTTCCTTTTTCTATTTTATTAGTCTTTATTTGTTCCTTCTTACCATTTTTACGTTTTTTTCTTAGTTTATTTTTCATTTTTTAAAAGGTAAAATTTCAACAATAAATATGATCAAAGTATATAATTTACAGGTAATAGTAAAATAATCTTACCTTTAAGAATCACACATGACATTTTTCGCAGCTATAATTTTTTTTATGCAATATATTTATTCTCTTATTTTCACATATAGGTTTTTAAATTGTATACATCATCATTTCTCTTACAAGAGTCTTTCCTGTTCCTATTTAATTTTTGGGTGATTGAAGATTAAGATCTTAGTTAGAGAACATATTTTAATCTTAGTATGTCTTAGATATTATTTTCTCTCCACTTTGAATTTGTAATATTTTTTCCTTCAAATTATATATGACTCATCACAAGCATGTTTATAATGTTATTATTGGTTCGTTTGTTTTTTTATTTTGTTAATTTATTTTCTGTTTATTAAAAATTAAATTTGAAAACTAAAAAATATTAATTATTTTTACTATTTGAATAGAGTGATGATTTTTTCATAAATACTGAAACATCATATCATCAAAAACCAACACAAATAGTGCTATATTTCATGTAAATACAATAAAATATGCTCATATATAGACCCATGGACTTATCACAAGTAATTGCATTTTCAAGACAATCTTATCGTATTGTCCTTAATCTTTGATGTTTATGTTCTTTATAGAAAATGCAAAACATGTAATTGAAAATTATATTTCTAATAAGTTTGTATCACGCATTTGTTATTTCATTAAAGGCATTAGATGCATTTATTATTATTTTTCTATCATGAATTCATATACATATTTTACAGTCATGATTCACATATTTCTGGTTTGATAGAAAATACACCATTCTATTTTATGATTTATTTTAATGAATAAAAAATAAATAGTAAAATTAATATTGTTAATTTCGATATCTATATCTTATACACTTCTAAATAAATAAAAAATTGCAATGATAGTAAGGGACAAACGTGCAATGCACGTTATCAGAAACTAGTATTATTATAAGTGAGAAGCTCCAAAGTAAAAAGTGTCATTCATTCCTATAATCACATTATGCCTTGTAATCTTGACAAAAATCCTCTTGCCTTGAAATTTTCTTCACTTGATTAAAGCTTCTCTAGTCTTCCACACATAAAAATTGTATCACATATAAATCTTTCTTTGACAATAATGTTAAAAGATTTGCATTTATAGGAAAAAAGTATAGCTTTGGAATATGAAGATTCACTTACAAAGTTGAAAGGTCAAGTGTTACAAAAATTAAAGACAACTATTAATTAAGAACATAAATTAGTTTAGAAGATAAATCATATACATGTATCTATTTAAAGGGTAAATAATTTCAAGAAAATAAATTAAATTAGATACTAAAAGGCTGGACAATTACTTTTTGCGCAGGAAAAAAGTCAACTGTATTCTCAACCCAATTCTAGGCTTTTAGTTCTAGATTTCAAGTGTATTTCCTTGTATTCCATACGGTTGTGATTTCACTTTTATTACAATACAAAACAATTTTACCACATTAAATGAGTAGAAACTTTAAAGAATTGCAAAATACAAAATGGAAAACTCACTGTCCATTCAAGTATATGTATATAAAAATTGCTATTACATTTTATCAAACTAATAAAAGTGGTATATCGAGGAAAAACTAATCTATTAGAACTCTTTTTAGTTAAAGTGTATTATCATTATGATTCTTGAATAAATATTGCAATATCATATAACTCTAAGACAAACGACGTCAGACATATCTTGTATTGCTTAATTAAAGAGGAGCAAATATCAAAATTTCATTCAAATTATTTTTAGCAATTTAAATTATCAATATAAAAATAGAAAAATAATATCACAATGTTAGAAACAGAATAAAAAATAATGAAATAATAGAAGTGCAATTAGAAAAATGGTTGGAAAAGAAACCAAAGAAAAAATGATTAAATATAAATATTTTAATCACACAATGATGTTTGTGTGTGTGTGTGTGTATATATATATATATATATATATATATTCTTCTATTTATTTTTCTTAAGTATTTAAAGTTAGGGAGAAAGTTTTATTTTATTCAGTCAATGACTTTCAATTAGTAAAACAAACGATGAGATTTTCTAAAGTCTTTTGATTACTCCTGTCTATTCATGCATCACTTAATTATTGAAGTTGAAAGATTTTTTTCAGCTTTAAATTTTGAAGGCACTACTTAACATATTAATTACAATGAATACGGTAAATGAAAAGATCACTCTTTTAAACTTTCATATGTTACTTCAATCTTTCTAATTAACTTGAATTATTTTCATCTTTCACATATTATTGAAATGTATAGATATTTAAGACATGGAGAAAGAAAATAACAACACATATCAAGAGCATCAAAAGTACAAGAATTCATATTCCAACCCCTTTTTTCGAAAATTTTCTTGGTCTTCTGTATTGCATAAAACTATATGATGGCACAGTATGGTTCTAATACATTTGAAAGTAGAACTACTTAAGAAAAACATCACATATTGATTGTGTAGAACTACAAATAATTATACTTCTCTTTTAAAATTTAGTTACTCAATACTACTTACAAGTTTTAGTAGCATCTACATCATTTATTTTCTCTGTACTAATTAACATAGGACACACGTGCAACACATGTGTCTGAAAATTAGTAATTACAAAAATTGTACTGATATAATGCACAATATTGTTGCTATAGGTAGAATGACATTATAGAGAATAAAATATAACATGAAAAATTAATTATGGAAAAAATCATGGCATTATAACAAATGATTGTATTCATGTATTTTACCTATGGCTTACTTATATTAATACATTGCAATGCTTGTTTCGTAATAAATGACTCATCTAAATTTTTATTTATATTTTTAACTTTAAGACCATATATTGACTGACATAAATGAAACCTAAATCACAGTTGATATTTTGCCCACCATCATCGAACTCGCTCTCCGCCATCAAAACTCAACTTTTGTCCACCATCATCGGACTCGCTCTCCGGCGTCAAAATTCAACTTTTGCCCATTTCTCTCAGTTAATTTATTCTAATTGTAAGTTGCTTCTGTTTTTCTCATGAAATGAATATCCTAAACCCTTTCCCTTGTGAATTTAACAATAAACATGTTATAAATTCACTAAAATTACTTCATTTTTTGTGATTGTCGGTTAAAAATTTATACTGCTGTTCAATTCAGCGATCTACTTCTATTCCATAATTCACTTTTTTAATTTTAGTATTGAACATTTGGGGATGAAAAGAGGGGAAATTTTTTATTTGCCTTTTCTGGTTAGATTTATCCTCAAAAAAGAATCTACTTCAGGTAAATGTATTCCAATATAATTGATTTAGCTACAAATATTGACCAACATTTTTTGTAATATTGCTAAGCTAGAAGCATATTCAGTTTTTTTAGTATAATATCTATTTATGAAAAGCTTCTGTTGCAATAAAACTCAAATTCAGATATAAGTTGATCTGTTAATGCCTTTGCATATTTGAACTTTGAAATGTAGACATGGACTATGTTTGGAGCACACAGGTTCATAGTTGACTATGTGTTCATGTAGTTTAAAATGATATGAAATACACGTGCGTTGAATTCAACTTTGAACCTAAAACCTTCTCACTTTTAGCAATATATGATATGATGATACTTTTGGGTAAGTGATTTTGACTCCAACCCTTCAGAACTCATTTACTACTTCATAATTTTTAACATTAAATCATTGATTTAAAATTTTAAAGTTTGATATATGACTGAAGAGAATGACACACCGAGCATTCGGAGAAGAATGAAACGAAAAGACGGAGAAGTAGAGGATGCTCTACTACAGGTAAGCCTCTGAACTCAACTTTATTTTCGTAACTCTCTTTTCGTATGTGTAACAAAAAAATCCACAATAGAAACAACCTCACAACTCAATGAATAACTAATATTGATGTATATTCTTCTCAACTTAAACGGTAGGTTGTGTTTGTTGTAGACCCAAACTCGAGATGTATGCCTTGTCCACACAACACAAGCAACATGCTTCCCACTAGACAAAAGCCTTAGGGGCGGAACACCCAAGGACTTTTTGGAGCCTATTTCTGCTTAATTTAGATTTATGCATAATTCATATAGTAATTGGAGTTGATTTTTGTTTTCAAAAAATTGAAGAACGTATATCTCATATGTAAGTATATATTTCTATAAGATCATTTTATTGAAATGGAAATAGATGTCTGACATACAAAGATAGAGAATGAGCTACTTGCTCTAATATAGGTTTTGCCGATTGCAATAACAGATATTTACAAGATTTTCTTTCTACGAACGGAAGTAGCTTCAGTGTCACCCCATTGCCAAAAAAAATGTACGGTGTATTTGGGTGAAATATCCTTTAAATTCACGTTTCACCATTGTTATCTCCAATCAACATTTTTCCGGTACTCTCTCATTCATCTTTATTTTTTCCCTCTGATATTTGAAAAATGATAAATTTCTATGCCATTGAGAATGTTGAACTAGTAGTTATATAAGACTATGCATACATTGTTGAAATTTGCATTTGTGAGAATTTGAATATTTTCTTTATTTCAGATTTGATTTGCTCGAGTTGTCTACAATTATGTGTATGTAACCATGAAGAGTTCTACAACTAGCAATTTTCCCTGTAATGTACTGGATATAATTCTTGGGAGCTTGCCTTTGAAAGATGTAGTGAAGACTCGTATCTTGTCAGAAGACTTGAGGTACAAATGGGTAACGCGTGTAGAACTTGATTTTCGTAGTGATCTTTTCACATCTTTCAACGGCAACCAAGAGGCCGAGAAAATCATATATCAAGTCCTGTGCCTGCATCAAGGACCAATACTAAAGTTTACTCACGAACATTTTAATTTGATATGGGATTGTGATATTGATAATTGGATGCTTTTATTGTCAAAGCAAAATGTCCAGGAACTCACCCTTCAAATATTCACAGGCAACAAATATCATTTACCTTCTTATCTTTTCACATTTCAACAACTAAGACATCTAAAACTTGATATGTGCTTTCTCCACCCTCCACCTAATTTCAAAGGGTTTGCAAAGCTTATTAGTATTAATCTTCAATATTCATCTTTGATCCAACGATATTCAGGAATCTCATAATCAAATGTCCATTGCTTGAAAGTTTGATGTTGGCTAGGTGCACCGCATTTGACATTCTTGAAATTAATGCTCCTAATATCAAATGCTTTGACTTTCTTAGAACATCAAAGTCCATTTGCTTCAAGAATGTCCCTAAGCTTAAAACCTTGTTGTATGTCTCAATCGGATTTTTATGGATACACCAACTTTTTCTTCTAAATGTACAAAGTTCTTCCATTTCATGCCTTCCTTGGAGGAACTTGAACTAGGCGGTTCATCATTAGAGGTAATGCACATTTGTGATAGTATTACTTATGATAGGTGGTACTTATCATAACCATATGATGTATCTTTAACCAATTTTTTTACTTGCTTCTATTACTTGATAATGGGAGGTATACCAAAGAATCCCCTGGCTCCTTTAAACAATGTCAAATCTCTATTTACATCAGACGTGTCTTTCAGAAATGTTCAGGAGGTTTCAAGTGCAGTTTACTTGATTACAAGAACTTACAATTGAATGTGTAAGCACCCTCCTACTTTTTCATAAAATTTATTGATATGGTTTCTTCATCTGAATCCACCTAACCGTCACCATTTTTTTTGCAAAAAGCAGTAGGCATTGTGGTGGAACATGTTATACAATTCTTACGAGCCAAAGTAATCTGGTGTGGTTCTATGAAGCTGCTTAAAAGTGTGGAAATGTGTTATTTTATTGGTTTTGAGATGGAAATGTATTTGTGAAGTTTATATCGACATCTGTACCGGTATTTGAGGAAATCTTCATTTGGAGTAGTGGGCAGTTTCATCGGGGTACACAGATGATGGATGAGATGAAACAATTCCATCGAGAATCACCCAACGTTAGATTCAAATTCGAAGAAATGTGAACGGATCTGGAACTTCCATGAGTTTGCTTATTGGTTTTAGGTGGTCTAAAGACACACTCATTTATTATTAATTACTATTTATCTATGATTGTTGGTTCAACCTATATATGTAGCTAAACCTACAAATTTCAATGTTAACTTCATAGAAATTGTACGCAATCTATTGCGCTAGAAAACTTGATTATTTTTATACTCTCTTTGGAGCTGTTGGTGTATGCTTTCTCCATTCTCCAGTTTGCTATTATTTTTTGGGGGCTAAAGATGTCCAACAAGCCCTTTATTGAGGAAGAAAAGATGCAAAGTAAAGCGGTCTGATCCAAATAACTAGAAAAAATAAAGACAAAATACAGAGATGTAGACCTAGGGTCCACATTAAACGACCCTAAGTCTCCTTTTAGGAAAGCTACAGAGGCCGCTTCACCATCTTCTTCCTCATCTTCTTTGGCAGAGCTCTGAGATTAGGTTTCTGCACCTTTACTTCAAGGGGTTTCCTTTATCCTTCATATCATAAAAATATTTATTGGTTTCCTCTAATGAAATAAAGACGTGAACCTGAGATTACAGATTTGTAATTTATCCATCCTAAAGAGGGCTATGGCCTTCCCTGGCAACTCCCAGTTGTTGCTAAATTCTGTTGTATCTGCAGAACTTCTGCATGACTAAAACAATCAAAGCAAACATAGCTCATCTCTTTTCTTGAAACACATTTTGTAGGGGATTAACAAATATTGACAAAGATAGGAAAGAGAAAGATAACAAGGTTAAGTTGCATTACTTTATTGAAATAACGACTGCAATATAAATACATGAATTCATAACTTGAAAAACTAAAGAAAAAGAGTAATATAAGATAATATTATCTCAAATAACTAAAGCCTAAAATATAGCAACTAACTAGTGGTGACAAATGAATGGCTTGGGTCAAATTTAGGTGGGTTGAAAATGAGTAAACATAAAATGGGTAATAATTCAACCCGCCCATTTTTTATATGGGTAAAAATTGATTAGGTAATAACTGAGTTGGGTAAAATACTAGTTTACCCATATTTTCATGAATAAATAGTATTTTATTTAAGAATTCAATATGGAGAAGATGTTTTATTTCTTTTTAGATGATAAATGTTGAACATCATTTAGTCTTATTGTATCATAAAAGTAAAAAAATATCTCATAAATTTTCAATATAAAATAAATTTATGTAATAACAAGATGAAAATGTTGTTAATTTCAACGTAAATGAATATTTGCATTTTAGGACTAAAACATGCTTAATGCACTTTAAGCAATGTCAATAATAATACATGATTTGCTTATTTTCTAATATTATCGATTATCCAATATAAATTAAAATAAATAAATAAAATGTTGAGTGAATAAAAATTAGAAGCTTGGCTAATTCATATCTACCCATATTTTTATGAGCCATATGAAAAATCACTCACCCAACCCATTAATATATGGACAGATTGGACGGGTCACTGAAATTTAAACTCATTTTGCCGGCACTACAACTAAATAATCCGATTCCTCCCAACACTACAACCTTATTTATCTGAACTCAATCCTACTTTTATAAGTTGTATATTAATACAATAGAAAGTAGAACTAATCTCCAACTTTTGAGGCACCATTTTCAACACTCCTCTTTAACTCAAGAGCAGCTCTAGGTAAGGCCTTAGTTAAAACATCAAAATTAAAATCTGTTTCACAGTGCTTTTAATGTATGTCTCTATTCTTTTGCACCTCCATCAAGAAATAAAGCTTAATCTTGAAATGTTTTGTCTTTCCATGTTAAATGGGATTATTTTCAATTTAAATTGCAGCTTCATTATCAACAAAGATTTCAATATTCTTTTTGCTCCATGTAAAAATCTGTCAGTAGCTCATGAATCTAAAGGGCTTGTTCACAACTGATGCAACTGCAATGTACTGTGCCTCATATGTAGATTGAGACACAATACAGTGCTTCTTTCAACATCAACAGAACATTGCAGAATGAAAATTAAGATAGTAACCTGAGGTGCTTCTCATATCATCTGATCTACCAGCCCAAGCCCAATCACTATGAGAAAATCCAAGAAACTGAAAGGCTGAGGCTTTTTTGAATATTATCCCAAAATTGGCAGTACCTTTAACATATCTAATCATACATATAGCTGCAATGCGTATATCTTGAATGTAAACTCACAACATAAAGAAAATTTGGTCTCGTTGCAGTCAATTACATTAGAAAACCTATTAGGATCCTATAAATTCCTTCATCAACCTTTTCAGCTCTATCTTCTTTGCAAAACTTCTCCGTTTGATTCATATGAGTTGTTGTAAACTTGCATTCTTCCATTTTGAACTTTATGGTAATTTCTTAAGCTTATTTCTGTTGGCATATGAAGATCTTGTGTCCTTTTTACTGAATTTCTATTCCAAGAAAATATAATAATATACCAAGGTCTGCATCTCAAAAACTTCCATCATTTGATTCTTGAACAAGTTGATCAAGTCCAAATTCCTACCTTGAACTAGCAATCATCTCCATATATAAAGAAAGAATGATTAAATCAGAATCTTCTTTTCCAAAATAGAGTGTAGACTCACTGAAACATTTTGGAAGCCGAAGCTCAGAAGAGGAGCATCAGTTCTGCTATACCAAGCTCTAGTAGCTTGTTTTAAGCCATAAAATGCCTTATTAATAAAGTACACTTTGCCTTTTTTGCCTTTGATAGAAAAACCTTGAAGTTTTTCTACAAAAATCTCTTCTTCGAGTTAGACATTCAGGAAAGCTAATTTCACATAAAGGTGGTGTATCTTCCTGTTGGGAAAGACAAGACACTAACAAAGAATGTCTGACAGGATAACAGCGGAAGAATACCCAAGTCTATACTTTTCCTTTTTGATTTGAACCAAGAGAAGACAAACAACCACAAACAATATGATAGTAAGGCAGCAAGTAATTCAACCAAACAAATATAACAAGGCAATAATAAACCAATCACACAAGACACCAAGATTTACGTGGAAAACCCTTTGATGTTAAGAGTAAAAAATCACGGGACCAAAAGCTCCACTATAATCACCAAGAGTTACAATATTATTCTCCAAAATTGGCCACAAAACAAGTGCCAAACAACGAGCAACAACAAAATAAGATTGCACCAAATCTAGAGAATTAAAGGAGCAAAATCACCAATTTTGCAGCTACTGTTCACGACAGCAAAACTGAAGCTGCAAGCCACCAAATCCAACTTTGTCAGTTCCTAATCAAAGGTTGAGATGAAGATAATATGCTGTCTAAAAATCAGCTCAATCGTACAAGAAACGAAGCGGGAATCGCAATTTGAAGTTGGCCGTTAGGGCTGAATTTTGACTGCGAAAACTGCTCTCTTTCTCTCTTTTTGGCTGCTGAAAAAACTCTCTATGTATCATATATTATTATAAGTAGGAAGCTCCTAACCTCAAAGTTGAATTACCATTTTACCCTTCACTTAAATATTTTTTCTATTTTTTAAAATGTAAAAATATTTTTAATAAATAATTAGATAATAAACAATAAAGTAATAAAGATATAATTAAAGATAAATAGTCATTAAAACAAATGAAGTTCAAACATTTCAAAACATCTCTTATTTAATTTTAAGTTAAAGAATTTGAAGAGTTCCATTGATAAAATTATATACATGATTTTTCCAACAAAATACATTATTTTGATGTCTTCTCATGACAATAGCATGTGAACTGATTTATCTCACAAAATTCTTTTTCAAATTTTTCATGCTTCTTTTGATCAATAAATTTTAGACATACGCATATATATCTATATGTAGAACTAATATTACATGTTTTTTTTCATTCTTTTCATCGAAAAATTTATGTTTTTAATGCAACAGGTGATAAATAATTCTAGAGAGTTTTTCATTTGGACAAAATGTCTGCTCAACATTCATGAGGTAAAACAAACCTACTTGTGTGAGAAAGAATTTGTATGTTGTTTCGCTAATTTATTGACGGTAAATTCTTGGAGAATAGAGTATCTGAATTAGAATTAAATTATTTCAGTGCATTCAATGCATTCTTCAAGAAGGTTAAAGGCGTCATGGACATTTATTTGTTGTTTGGTAAGTATTATTTTTCATTTCAATGTTGCATAGCTTTACTTATTTCATTGTTTGTTACATTCAATTTTTCGGTTGAAGGAAGGTAAATTGACTACTTTTTCTTGAATAATGGCAATGAAAAAGAAAATAAAAATTTTCATTTACATGTCTTATGTACAAATCTTCTTTTAATGATAATGTTGTTATAAGAAGTTGATTATCATGTAGTGAACACTCTAGGTTATTGGATAAGAGAATTGAATAATTCATGTAATTAGTGTTTTCTCATAATTAAATCTACAAAAATTAGCATGCATTATATTTTATGTGCTTTTTTAGAATTTATAAATGATTTACTACTTGTATGAAAATAAAATCATGATGTGATTTCATATTTGTAAATAAATACCCCTAATAACGAAAGAAGAGGAAGCGTTGAAGAAGAAAAACGGTATTACTAATATTTTTATATTCTGCAACTTTATGTTTTTATTGATTAAATTTAGAACTTATTATTTCATTTATTCTATCTAGAAAAAAAAGTATTAGGATAAAAAATCTCATAGATTCTTTATACTCATTTTAAGTAGTATATACTCCTTTTAATTTATAAACATAAAACAATATTATTAATAATCTTTATACTTTTTTTAAAAAATGTGTATTGACTGATATAAGCAAACAAGCGGAGGGCGAGTTCAAAAATTATTATTATTTTTATTATAAGTGAGAAGATCTTAAATTTAAAATAGGAATATGATTCTACCCTTTTACTAATTTAAATATTATTAAAGAAATAATTAATAAAATATTACTTAAATAATACTTATATGGTATTAATCCATTATGTTTCTAGGTAGGATTAATTAGAGAAATGTTTAATTTGTTTTTATTCTAAAATAGAGTTCGGTAGATGAAGTGTTTTGTAACAACAAAAGACAGTAAATTATATCCGAAATATCCTTTAACATTAAAGAACAAAAATGTCCTTTGAATTACCATACATCTTAATATGACACATATTTAGATTTTAGTAAGAAACTTTACATATTCTCAACTTTAAACAGTCTACTTCTCATAGACGTTATGTATATCATCAATTTTTAGATGACTTTTACAATTGGCCTAAGTCATCCGTAGCCACTTAAAGTTGTGCTTATATTTCACTTAAACACCTCAACTAAGGAATGTACCTATTGAACACTTAAACCTTAAAAAAATTATACCTATTTGACACAAACTGACAATCAATTGAAAAACAAAAACGTGTGTATTTCAAATGCTAATTCATATTAATTTTACCAATAATATGATGACACGTGACATTACATTTAATCTTTTTAAAACTTCTATTTAATTAATTCATAAAGTATTTTAAAAAATTAAAAAAAAAAATTTAATTAAAGCCTCCACCCTCCCCACTTTCTTGCTCCTTCTTCAGAAACCCATTTCTAATTTTCCATGGAGTTGGTATCTCTCCATCTCTTTCTTCTCTTCAATGGAGCTACAATGACACACCATTGTTGTCTATTCAAGCTAAATATGCATTCTCTTTCATTTCGATAGCATTAAAATTTTCACTCATTGTCTTCATCTTTCATACATTAGAAATTATTTATTAGAATTGAAAAAAAATTAACAGACTTTTGCCCAAAAAAATCTATTCATATTTTTTTTATCATTGTATATGGAACTTCTTCGAGATATTTGAGACGAAAATCGATATAAGAAAAAAGAGGAAAGCAGGAAAGAACAATGAGGGTGAGAAAAGAGAGGTGGAGGGAGTGTGGTGTGCTATGTAAAAAAAAAGAGATAAAAATGGTGAAAGAATGATATGATAGAAAGAGGGAAGAAGACAACTATCCTTCTTCTTTTTTGTTGATTAATTTTTTTTTAAAATTAACTTAGGGGATAAATTAAGAAAAAAAAAAGGAAAAATATTATTTTTAATAAATTCACGCGCTCAAAGAAAGTGAATTACACGTTTTTTGCGATGTCAATTTTTTTGTCTAATAGGAATGACTTTTGAACAAATAAAGTGTTCAATTGGCACAAGGATTAGTTGAGGTGTCTAAATTAATTATGCGAACAACTTTGAGTGGCTGCAGATGACTTAAGCCTTTACAATTCCAAACTTGTAACTATAAATACCAAAAGATTATCTTCAAAATCACTTTATATTAATGCATACACTTAGTTATTTCGATGTATAATTGTGGATGAATGATTATTGGTGGATGTAATTACACTGACACATTGTTCAACACAATTACTTTTTGTTGATGCAAACGCTTTGTTATTCTAATGTATAATTATTGATGGATAATTATTGATGAATGTAATTGTTCATCACATATGCAATAAAAAAGAGATAGATCTGTTTTTGCTTTTGTTAGTTATTGAGGAAGTTCCTCTATTCTTATAAAATAGAACTATTTCTTTCTTTAATTTTTGTTATTTAAAAGTTTTAGAATTCATTAGCTATTTTATTGTTTTAGTCTACTCTATTTCATTTTATTTTCGAATTTATTATCTAATTTGGTGTTACACTCTTTCTCTTTTGATTACTTAATTTTATGAATGACTATTTATACATATTGTGACTGTATTTAAATAATTTACGAATATTTATACTAAGTAGCGTGCAATACAAATATATTTTCTATTCTGAAATTCAACTTTTTAAGTATGCATACATTTTGTATTAATTACAAGGGACAAACGTGCAACACACGTTTTCAAAATCTAGTATGAAAATAAGACCTAAATAGGCTTATATTTGCCTCATAAGAATGGGCCTAAGGACAAAAATGAATTTGTCCAAATTGGGCTTTTATTTATCCACATAGGAAGGGAAAAAGGCCCATAACCCAACAATTCTCCCCCTCACGACTATGTGGAGGAGACCGCCATCCCGGCGACCATGCAACAATCTTCAAACTTCCCTCTTGGCAAAGCTTTATCATCATATCGGAACCATTGTCATTTGTATGAATCTTTTCAAGCTCAAGCAACTTAGAATCCAACACATCTCGAATCCAATGGTATCTCACATCAATGTGTTTAGACCGACCATGGAACGTAGAATTCTTGCCAAGATTGTATAGCACTTTGACTGTCACAACAAAGCACATACATCTCTTGAGAACAACCAAGTTCCCCCAAGAATCTCTTCATCCAAAGCAATTCTTTACAAGCTTCAACGACAACAATAATCTCAGCTTCTGTAGTAGATAGAGCAACACATTTTTGCAACCTAGATTGCCAAGACACAGCTCCCCCTGCAAAAGTAACCAAGTACCCTGAAGTAGACTTGCGAGTATCAACATCACCAGCCATGTCTGAATCAATATAACCACAAAGAATAGGCTTCCCTGTACCAAAACACAAACTCTGACTAGAAGTGCCACAGAGATATCTCATAACCCACTTCACAGCATTCCAATGTTCTCTTTCCGGATTAGAAAGAAAATCGCTAACAACTCCAACAACGTGAGCAATATCCGGTCTTGTACAAATCATCATATACATCAAACTACCAACAGCTGAAGCATAAGGAACTTTCTTCATATCTTCCTTCTCATCATCACTAGAAGGACACTGTTTCGTGCTCAATTTGAAGTGTATAGCTAAAGGTGTAATGACAACCTTAGCTTTGTCCATGCTGAATCTGCGAAGTACTTTTTGAATGTACTTCTCTTGTTATAATACCAATTTCTTGGCCTTTCTATCACGAACAATCTGCATGCCAAGAATCTGCCTTGCTGGTCCTAAGTCTTTCATAGCAAAAGACTTACTCAACTCTTGCTTCAACTTTTGAATCCTAAAAGTATTATGACCAACAACAAGCATGTCATCAACATATAACAACACAATAATAAAGTCACCATCAGAGAACTTTTGCACAAAAATACAATGGTCTGAAGAAGTCTTCTTGAAGCCCTGCTGACTCATAAAAGAACAAAACTTCCTGTACCACTGCCTGGGAGCTTGTTTCAAACCATACAAGCTCTTCTTCAATTTGCAAACATAATTCTCTTTACCCTTGACTTCAAAAGCTTCCGGTTGCTCCATATAAATTTCTTCATCTAAGTCACCATGGAGGAAAGCAGTTTTAACATCCATTTGCTCAACCTCTAAATTTAGACTTGCAGCCAAGCCTAGAACCACACGAATGGATGACATCTTCACAACTGGAGAGAATATCTCATCAAAATCAACTCCCCTTTTCTGATTAAATCCCTTGACAACTAATCTAGCTTTGTACCGTGGAACTGGATTACCATCTTCATGTTACACCTGAAAAACCCACCTGTTTTTCAAAGCTTTTCTGTCTTTAGGTAACTTAACCAAATCAAAGGTATGATTATCATGCAAGGATTTAATCTAATCTTCCATAGCATCAAACCACCTTTCTTTTTCTTCACTTTCCATGGCCTCATCAAGACTCTCAGGTTCTCCCCCGTCAGTCAAGAGTACATACTCATTGGGAGAATAACGAGATGAAAGGATTCTTTCTCTACTAGATCGTCTGAGAGAACTCTCTGCATCTATAATTGGTTGTTGGACAACCACATCATCTTGCACTGGAGCATCAACAACATCATGCCGGTCATTCTGAACATGATCACCATCTTCATTATCAACTTGATTTTTATCATTATGAAGATTTTCTTCCGGTGCAATAGTCAAAGGAACTGGATCAACATCAACTAAGTTCTCACTACTCTGAAAATCAGCCTTGTCAGCTTTGTCAAAATCTTCATTTGTTTGCTCTTCAAAGAACACAACATCACGGCTTCTAACAAGTTTCTTCTCAACAGGATCATAGAAACGATAGCCAAATTCATCTTGACTATAACCAATGAAGATACACTGCCTAGTTTTAACACCCAACTTTGACCTTTCATCCTTAGGAACATGTACAAAGGCTTTACACCCAAAGACTCTAAGATGATCATAAGAAACATTCTTACTAGTCCAAACTCTGTTAGGGACATCACCATCTAAAGCAACAACAGGAGATAAATTGATAACATAAGCAACAGTATTAAGTGCTTCTTCCCAAAAGGAATCTAACAGCTTAGCATATGAAAGCATACATCTAGCCTCTCAACTAGAGTTCTGTTCATCCTCTCTGCTAAACCATTTAACTGAGGAGTCTTTGGAGGAGTTTTCTGATGCCTAATACCCTACTCTCTGCAATATCTATCAAAAAGACCAATATACTCACCACCATTATCTGAGCGGATGCATTTCAATGTCTTCCCTGTTTTTCTTTCAACCAAGGCTTGAAAACTCTTGAACACATCAAGTATTTGATCCTTGGACTTCAAAGGAAATACCCAGAGTTTGCGAGAATGATCATCAATAAAAGTCACAAAGTAAAGTGCACCACCATGAGATCTTACCTTAAAAGGACCACACAAATCAGAATGTACCAACTCCAGTAAATCAAGCTTTCTTGAAGGTGGATGACTCTGAAAAGAAACTCTTTTCTGTTTACCGGCTAAGCAATGAACACATTTCTTCAACTTTGCTTGTTTCACTCCAGAAAGCAAATTTTTCTTAGCCAAACTATCATTCCCCTTCTCGCTCATATGACTCAGCCTTCTATGCCATAACATTGATGAAGTATCATTCTCCACCAAATTTACTGAGTCTCTGGACATGGAGCCCTGAAATACATACAAGTTAGACAACTTGTCACCACGAGCCACAACCATCAAACGTCTAGATATCCCACAGAAATCAAATTCAAGCGAACATCTGGAGTATGCTTGACATTATTGAGAACTAGTTTTGAACCATTGTTACTTTCCAAAAAAAACTGTCCCATGCCAATAACTTCAACTTCATGATTATTGCCCATTTTCAACGTTCCAAAATTACCTGGAGTATAAGAAGAAAATAATTCCTTCTTTGGCGTGACATGAGAAGTAGCACCAGAATCCACAAACCAGCTAGACTCATCAAGAACAAGATTAATGGCATTTGCATCACAAGAAACAAGAAGATCATCATTAGCAACAACAACAACACGATTTTCATTATCGCCTTCTCTCTTTTGTTGTCTCATATCTCTCTTGTGCTTGTAACAATATTTCATGATACGCCCATTCTTGTGGCAATAGTCACATGTAATATTCTTGTATTTAGACTTTGACTTGCTTCTACTTTTACCTCCATCATTCTGACTTGTGGACTTGTTTCTCCCCCTATCTTCAGTAACCAAAACATCGGAGTGTGAAGCTGAAGAAGATGAGGCTTGAGATCTTCCTCTCATTTCTCATTTAAGACACCACTCTTAGTATATTCCATGGTTACAACACCACTGGGAGCAAAATTAGTCAAAGAAACTCGAAGAGTTTCCCAAGAGTCTGGCATAGTATTAAGAAGCCAAAGTCCCTGTATCTCATCATCAAACTTTACACCCATTCCGGACAGCTGGTCAAGAACACCCTGAAAATCATTAATATGATCAGAAATAGGAGTGCCCTCTTTATACCTGATATTCATTATTGTTTCAATAGGAACAACTTGTTGTTGCTAGTCTTTGAAGCATAAAGTGTCTCGAGCTTGTCCCACAAACTTTTGACATGTGTCTCATTCACAATATGATTTCTAACATTATCTTCAACCCATTATCTAATATAGACACAAACCTGCAGATGCTCAAATTCCCATTCTTCATCATTCAAAGACTGAGGCTTATTAGAAGCAAACACATGTAAATGCATCTTCTTGACAAATAGAAGATCTTTCATCTTGCCTTTCCAAATATGATAGTTACTACCATTTAAACACAACATTTTGCTCATATTTTCCTCCATCATTCAAAACGACAATCAACAATAATCAATGCTCTGATACCACTTTGTTGGGAAAGACAAGGCACTAACAAAGAATGTCTGACAGGATAACAGCGGAAGAATACCCAAGTCTATACTTTCCCTTTTCGATTTGAACCAAGAGAAGACAAACAACCACAAGCAATATGATAGTAAGGCAGCAAGTAATTTAACCAAACAAATATAACAAGGCAATAATAAATAAATCACACAAGACACCAAGATTTACGTGGAAAACCCTTCGATGTGAAGAGTAAAAAACCACGGAACCAAAAGCTCCACTATAATCACCAAGAGCCATAATATTTTTCTCCAAAATTGGCCACAAAACAAGTTCCAAACAACGTGCAACAACAAAATAAGATTGCACCAAATCTAGAGATTTAAAGGAGCAAAATCATTAATTTTGCAGCTACTGTTCACGACAATAAAACTGAAGCTGCAGGCCACCAAATCCAACTCTGTCAGTTCCTAATCAAATATTTAGATGAATATAATATGATGTCCAAAAATCAGCTCAATCGGACAAGAAACGAAGCGGGAATCGCAATTTGAAGTTGGTTGTTAGAGCTGAATTTTGACTGCGAAAACTGCTCTCTTTTTCTCTTTTTGGCTGCTGAAAAAACTCTCTGTGTATATGAAAATAAGACCTAAATAGGCTTATATTTGCCTCATAAGAATGAGCCTATGGGCAAAAATGGGTTGGTCCAAATTGGGTTTTTATTTATCCACATAGGAAGGGAAAAA
The DNA here is from genome assembly GCF_036512215.1 of Solanum lycopersicum. Classification (NCBI taxonomy): domain Eukaryota; kingdom Viridiplantae; phylum Streptophyta; class Magnoliopsida; order Solanales; family Solanaceae; genus Solanum; species Solanum lycopersicum. The sequence continues at coordinate 29,628,911 of NC_090807.1, read as the reverse complement.
GACCCATAACCCAACACTTCCATCCCCATTGACCTACTAAAGCTAACAACATAGTTATTTTATCCAAATAGGTAGGAGAAAAACTTTCTAAAAAATCTACTCCAAACATTTGTTAATGCCTTTTTACAACAATCCTAGACTTGTACTTGTTTGTGGAACCATCAATAATGAGCTTCGTCCTATAGAGCCACTTAACTCCATTAGCCTTCTTGTGCAATGGTGTGTGAACCATCTCATATGTGTTGTTCTTTTGGATCACCTTGAGCCACTCAAGCATTGCATATTTCCATTTCTCATCTTTAGTATCCTACATAAATGCTCGTTATTCTAAAATTGAAACATTACACCTTTGATATATATCATAAAGCGTTCATGTTCCTCTAACAGGTACATCATGAATATATTTGTCAAGAAATTTTAGACATTTTTGCTTTTCATTATCTTGTGAGATCCAGGTGTGACTTTACACAAACTTGACATCCCTTTTAAAAATGATTTTGCCATTTTGAGGTTGATAGATCCAATAAGCTTTTGAGAGATTGTTTTATCCTACAAAAATTCAAGGTTAAGACATCTTATACAACTTATCTCTTTTAACCTAAGTTTAATAAGAAAAATAGAGACAACCAAATATTTTCAAATTTGTTAGCAAAGGTTTGTAACCAAACCAAGCCTCAAATGGTGTCTTCTTTTGCAAGGCCTTAGTTTGCAATCTGTTTAGCACAAACACTACAGTATTTTCAGCTTCAGCGTAAAACTGCTTTGATGGCAAAACACCTTGTCATCTCCATTAGTGTCCTACTTTTCTTTCCAGTACTACATTTTGTTGGGGAGCATAGGGTTTTTTTTAGCTCATGCGCAATTCATGCTTCATTACAAATCTTATTGAATTTTCTGAAGTATATTCGTTCCGTTATCTATTCTTATAACCTGAATTATGCAACAACTCTAATTTTGCACAAAAGCCTTGCATTTCTTGAATACATCACCGACCATAGATTTATAGTTCAAAAAATAAATCTAAGAATATTTGATACAATCATCAATAAAGACAATATCATACTTACTACCCTTTAAATATGGTGTTTATAAGGTCCGCCTTCGTCCGTGTGAATACGTTGTACCTTCTGTTTTGCCCTCCATGATGGATTCTGAAAATGCCACCTTGTCTTCTTCCGATACTAACAAAATTCACAAGCAGGAAGGTTCTTTTCAAGGCTTGGAAGACCTCTGCTTTGCTCTCCACGATGGATTCTGAGAATGCAACCTTGTTTTCTTTCCATTCTAACAAACTTCACAAGTAGAAAGGTTCTTTTGAAAGCTTGGAAGAGCTTTTGCGAGTTGATTTTTTTTCATGAAGAGCATAGCAACAATGAAAATTTCTGAGTCTTTTGTGCCATATTATGAGTTATTTTCCAACTTGATAGGTGTTTCTTGCTCCTTGTCCAAGAGGGTCATCAAGGCAAAACTTTTTCCTCTCATCGTAACCTTGAACATCTCCCTATTATCTGCATCCTTGATGACACATGCTTTTTTTTTAAGAAACACTTTCAAACCATTTTTAAGTAGTTGTCCAACACTTAGAACATTTTGATCAAGATAAGGAACAAAAAGAACATAAACTAAAAGTTTCAAACCTGTAAGGCTTTCTATTGCACCAGTTACTCTACCTCTCACGTCGAGATATCTCCATTTCAAATTTTCCTTTAGAAATAAAAGATATATCTAGATCTTTAAAGTGTTACTAGTCACTGGTCATATGATTTGTGCATGAGTTATGAATTAACCAACATTCAAAAGCGCTTCTGCTAGAAAAATGAGTTATTTCAAATAATTTCTCTTCTTGATGTTGATTTACAGCAGCCTTAGATACTTATTATTGTGGTTGTGACTTGCATACCCTCTACACATGGATTAGTTGACCATATTTTTGCACTTGACATCTAGTCTCCACTAACACTTTCATTGAGAGCGGTTTGTCTTTTCGCAAAAAGGGCAGGGAGGTTGACATCCTCCCTGATTGTTGTGTGAATTATCATGAAAATCACCTTCAACAGAACCTTCTTTCCTCATTATTCTCCTTTGCTCCAATGTCTGCAAAGCTTTAACAAGTTCTTCGAAGGTAACGCTTGACTGATCTTTAGAATTCTCTAAAGAAGAAATTGTCGCTTTATACTTCTCAGGAAGTGTAACAAAAATATTTTGAACAATTCTTTCATCACTGAAATCCTTACCAAACATTCTCATCTTGTTGTCCAGGTAGACTAGTTGGTTTGCACAGTCTTTTATAGTTTATGATTCTTTCATTCTCTTTATTTCAAATACTCGAATTAGATTCATCACTTTCATTTCCTTCATATTATTTTTTGAGATACTCTCAAATTTTTGCAGTGAACTTCATTTACATAATTCTTCTAAGAATTGAAGGGGATACTGCAAAGAAAAGGCAAGCTTTGGCTAAGGCTTTCCTTGTCTTATTTTCCTTGTAGTTTCTCATTAGATTCATTGTTACATTATCACCTAGAAGAGTTACTTGATAATCCTCTTCTAATGCTTTTAAGAGATCCAACACTTTAAGATGAATTGTTATTCTAACTGACCAAACTTAGTAATTTTTACAATTGTAGACTAGTGGAGTCACGAAGCTTGTTGAAAAATTCATTTTCTATAAACTATTTTTTCCTCTTCGTTTATTATTTTCAATTTCTTTTTGAGCTTACAAAACAACCTTATCCAATACTAAGTTCCAACCCATTTCTACCAATAGCATTTGATGTAGATTTGTCTGTCTTCAATGTCAGTGTACCTGTCCAAATCAATCGATGTAGTTAATTTCTTACATGATCACCCAAATAATGAAAATAATCTATCAAAGAAACTTTTTAAATATAAGAAATCATTCAACTGTTACTTTTCCTTTTAAAAAATATGAGCCTTTAAAGCTACTAAACTCATGTGGTTTACTAAATTGTCATCTTTAAAAACTATACTTATAAGACAAAATACATTAAATAAACCCATCCAATTAATTGATTTAGTTTTCCTTTGGTCATTAATCAGTGGATTTATCTCGAAAAAACTTTAGTGTTTTAATATGATAATGGATACAAAATTTTTAAGTAATTCTTAAACTTTAAAATGTAGAGTCAAGCAAATCTTTTGTAGGTGATTATCTCAGTGATGTTCTCTATTCATAGTTTATGGGGATCTGTTTTCATACTTACCCAGAGCGTGATAAAAGAAATTGACGAAATCTGTAGAGCATACTTATGGGGTAGCTTTGAGGATAAAAACAAGATTAAGCTATTAGTGTGGGACAAAGATTGTGTCCCTAAGAAGTCTGGTGCTCTAAATATCAAAGGAGACAAATTCTGGAATGTGGCATCAGTGGGTAAGGTTTTGTGGCAATTAATAGTTAGAAAAGATGTATTATGGTCAGATCGGCACATGGGTGTATATGAAAGTGAACTAGGACATCTGGAAGCACAAACACCCACAAGATAGTTGTTGGTACTAGAGAAAGTTGAATTCCTTGCAAAGAAATGATAGAGTGGTATGCACAAGTCACACATGTCCCAATAACAAATGGGAAATACTCATTAGGAGCAAGCTACGGCTCATTGTTAGGGGGTTCACAGTAAGATGATAATTCATTCGAATTCATCTTGAATAAAATCTATCAACCAAGGCATGGATTTATAATTTTGGTTAGCTATGTAGGGCAAATTACTTACTAAAGACACACTACAAAACATGAAAATACTAGTGGATAATATAGCATGTAGTTTATGTGACGTGCTAGATGTTGAAACACAAAAAAAGAACCTTTTTCTATATGTGTTTGGACCAAAACAATCATTAGAATGATGAATAAATGGTCTTTGGGTTTATTCAACTAGGAGATGTGAATTAAGTGTTATAAAAAATTAGGAGGAAGAATTGGAATCAACTGGACAATTAGATAGATAATCACAGCACTTTGGGACTCAAAAGTATATCATGTGTGGTAGGGTAGGAATTGAAAGTTGTATAGGGGAGCGATGGTGACTGTAGAGACAACAATTACATAGATTAAAATCAAAGCTTCAATGCTAGATTATACATGTCATGCGCCGAGCCAACACCCTGGGAGGGACTGACACTCGAAGACCATTGCTGGCCCAAAGTGAACCCTTGACATGACTTTCTTAACTCAGTGAAAGATTTTAAACAGAAACGAAATAACTCAAAAAAATATCTTTAAAGTATTAACTTAGCCAAAACGGAAACTTAAGTCTTAAACTTATACTATTGAAATGAATATTACAAAACAATTAATGTTATTTGTCTATAAAGATTCTAAAATAATGATGGATGTTGGCAAAGGAACCCTAATTATCCTAACATCTGAAATCTAAGCAAAAAAAATGATAAAAGATGTCCTCTAGAATGAAGGGAGTATCACCAGCTGACTCTAAGTTGCTCATTGGTTCAAGGGTACGCTAAATGCCAATCCTAGTTACCTGCGTCTGCACCATGATACGATGCACGCCAACTGACATCAGTACATTGAATGTACGAGTATGCGAGTTGGAATGCTAAAATAACTTAAGCTTGAAGAGAGTAAAAAGGAACACTTACCTTGGCTCTAGTAAACTCATGAATAACATAACTCAATATAAATAACTCATTTCAATATAAAACATTTAAAAGCAAGTAAAATATAAAGAAAAACTCGTTGAAAACCTGATGCAAACTCTAAATGTATACAAAGATATAATTAACTCTGATTGTACGTAAAAATACAAAATAAAATTATATATATATATATATATATATATATAGAAACACACACACACACATTTTAACTTTCGTGGAAGTTTTTGTAATCGACAACCATCACTTAAGAATTATAGTGATGATAGAATGATCTACCTTACGCTGCCAGCGTATCGTATACCCGACCAAAGGTATAAGACCTGAACCGCCAAATGGATCCACTAGTCTACTATGAAAAGGATTCATCTAAAAAAATACGATCCTTGTCTACTCATGATGGATACATAGTTTTAAGGATATGTTAGTTATCTTAACTCATTCTCGTCCCTAATTCAGTGCTCAATATTACTCCAAAAACATAGTGGCTCTTATGTCTTTAAAACATACTTCTTTGTGATTTAAGAATAGTGCTCAAAACTTAGGTTAAACGCTATCTTGGAAATCTCAATTTCCCTACTTGCTTCATTTTATAATGTTTTTACTCTTTGCTGAAAACTAACCCGGAGGCTTTTTGGAAACCTCAGTTTTCGTTCTTATTTTAATGTAAAAACGCTTTGAATCTCTTTGGCAATTCTTAGTCCCCATATACTTTTGAAGAAATGAACTTCAAATTTACTCTTTACTCTTTACTTAGCTTGAAACTTGAGTCTTAAAACAATGTTAAAACGTTGTTAAAGACCCTTGAAAACTCTTAAGAACTTTGCTTGACTTGATTCTTAACTTCTAGACTTGACTCCTAACTTCTTTGACTTTGATATTAACTTTCCTTGAACTGAATTATCGATTCAAGGTTCATGATCTCATATTTATGGATGATTTGATGATGTTTAGACTTACCTTAGAGTTTTAAAATAAATTAGGAATCATAGGTACATCATTTCGGAATTTGTACAGAAAGGTGGGGGGAGAATGGGGAGAACTAGCGTCCATGACGCTCTAAGAGACGGGTGGTGCCAGGTCTCAAACTCCAGAGAAATTTTTGTGGTGTAAAGGCAAGCGCGACATGCAAGAGGCAAAAGTTTAGAAGAACTTTTGTGACACTCTGGCTGGCGCGACGCCCCAAACCTCGCCCAAAAAACGTCCGACTTTTCTCCTTCATTTTTCATCTCTAAACCTCTCTAACTTCCATAGTTCTTTTCCCAAACAATTAGGATCATTATTATCCTCAATAACCAATAGAATTTACTTGAAAAATTACCAAGAAACAAGAATCAAATCCATCCCAAGCATCAACAACTCAACAAATAAAAATTCTACAATTTGTTCTTCAAGAACTTCACTGTTGAACATTTAATCAACTAAAAGTAATTGAATTGAAATAAGTTGATGTGTGGGTGAACTAACTCAAAACGAAAAGATCTCACATGCCTTGATAGGGATCACCGTGACGAAATCCACTTGCAAACCTTGTTGTTCTTGGTAAAGTCATGACTTTTCTCCCTTATCTTTTTCTTTTCTCTCTTCTTCAAGCCCTAAACGTGATTTTAATTTTCTAAAACTAAACTAAACTAAGTTTTTACCCCTATAAATCCTAAAATGAAATAGGTAAATAATTGGTTAAAAGACCAGTTTTCCCTTTTGTAAATCCAGATTGGGACTTTCATTACTTCAACCACCCAACTTTCGACAGGCATATCTCCCTCATAGGATATCAAAAATGTGCAAACTCAGCCGTGATGGAAAGATATCTCTAAGGTATTTCCAACAATATCAAGAACTACCTCTAATTCATTCGGAGCTAGAAGTTATGACTGTTTGAAAATGACCAAAACTCATTTTCTTAATTTTCCACATTTTTTTCCTGTTCTATCCTGAAAGAATATTTTTAGTTGCTTAGATTATTCCTAGTTATTTCAAATTGTGAGATGTTACAATATCTCCTCCTTGGGAACATTCATCCTCAAATCAGATTTCTTTTACTAAACTAAGGATAGTAACATCAAGTTCAACACTCAACAAACAACAACAAGTAACCACATGCCTACTCATAGCTTATAGTGGATATCTCCATTCCATATCCTCTTCAGCTTCCCAAGTAGACTATTCAACAAATTTTTTCTTTCAAAAGACCTTGATTGATGCAACCACCTTTGTTGTCAACTTGCAAACTTGGCGATCGATAATGTGTACCGAAATCTCTTCACAAGATAAGCTATCCTTAATCCCAACATTTTCAGTTGGTACAATCAACGAAGGATATCCATGCACTTTTCCAACATAGAGATGTGAAAAACTAGATGAAAAATCAAGTATACCCAATCGTCCACGTCAAACTCCAATAGCATTCTCGTAACATCTGTGTAGGATTTTTGATGACTCTTTCCAATTTTCAATCTATCATAAATCACCTTCGCACTCTCCATGGCTTGGTGAACTAGATCTGATCCTATCAATCTTACTTCACCATCTTCGAACCACCCAATAGAATATATGCATCTTCGACAGTATGATATTTCACTCCGCTTTCCTGTTAGTTTGAAGATGGAAAAAAGTACTTAACTTCACCTTTTAGCCCAAAGCTTTATGGAAAGATTTCCAGAACTATGAAGTAAATTGTGCACCTCTATCTGAAATGATCGAAATCGGGACTCCATGAAGTCTCACCACTTTTTGAATATGTAACTTTGCATAATCTTCTATCAAGTGAGTGGTCTTTACTGGCAATAAGCGGGATGATTTTGTCATTCTATCGAAAATCACCCAAATTGAATCATGCTGCCTGTGAGACCTTGGTAACCTTGTGATTAGGTCCATATTAATCATATGCCACTACCATTCCGGAAGTTCTATATTTTGAGATAAACCTCCAGGAATTAGGTGCTCTACTTTAACTTGTTTGCAATTTGGACACCTGTAAACAAATTTGGCAATGCCTTTGATACCTTTTTACAAATATATTTCTCTCATGATACTCTCTTGAAGTCTGTCCACCATAGATTCACATAATCTACCTTAAAATCTTAACACACAATCTCTCCCTTGTTCAAAAGCTAATACTCTTTGCTTCTGAATATTTTCCTTCAATTCAAGAAAAATGGATCTTGGTCTTGCTTCTCATTCACTTATGACAATAATGATGATTCAACCCCATTTGTCACCACTATTCCTCCTTTTGTGAAATCCATAAGTCGGACTTCTAAGCATGTAAGTCTTTACATATTTTTCTAGTACCTTTGTCTCTTCCTCCAAATGAGTGGTACTACCCACATATAACCTACTTAAGGAATCAACAACAACATTAGCCTTAGGTAGGTGGTAAAAAAAGCTCATGTCATAATCTTTGAGCAATTCTAACCACCTCCTCTGTCTAACATTAAGCTCTCTCTAAGTTAACACATATTGTAGGTTATTTTGATCAGTGAAAACATCCACATAGCCAAAATATAAATAGTGACACCATATCTTCGAGGCGAATACCACAGGAGCCAATTCTAAGTCATGGGTTGGGTAATTCTTCTCATGAACTTTCAACTGTCTGGATGCATAACCTATAACTTTGCCATTTGTATTAACACACAACCTAAACCTACTCTAGATGCATCACAATACACCAAAAAACCCTGAGTACCTTCTGGTAAGGTCAAGACTGGGGCAGCAGTTAACCTGTTCTTCAACTTCTACAAGCTTTTCTCACAAACTTCTGACCATTAAAATTTAAATGTTTTATCAGTCAACTCGGTCATATGAGACGAGATAGATGAAAACCCCTCGACAAACCTTCTATAGTAGCCACTCAAACCCAAGAAACTCCTTCTATTAGTTGGACACATGGGTCTAGGACAACTTTGAACTGCTTCTACCTTTTGGGTATCATCTCTGATCTCGTCACCGTAAACTATGTGGCCCAAGAATGCCACAGACTTGAGCCAAAATTCACATTTTGAGATTTTAACATATAAATCCTTATCTTTCAAAGTCCAAAGGATTATTCTAAGATGACTAGCATGATCTTCTCCGGTCCTTGAATAGATTAGTATGTTATCAATGAAGACGAAAACAAACATGTCTAAATAAGGTTTAAAGATTATTCATAAGATCCATGAATGTTGCAGGCGTAGTGGTCAACCCAAACAACATGAACAAAAACTCATAACGCTCATATCTGGTTCTAAAAGCTGTCTTTGGAATGTCACATTCTTTAACTTTCAATTGGTGGTAGCCTGATGTAAGGTCAGTCTTGGAAAAACAAGAAGCACCCTGAAGATGATAAAAGATATCATCTATTCTTTGAAGAGGAAACTTATTCTTGATGTTAAACTTATTCAATTGACGGTAATCCATACACATCCTAAGGGAACCATCCTTCTTTCTCACAAACAAAATCAAAACGCCCCAAGGTGAGACACTTGGTCAAATGAAACCCTTATCTATCATATCTTCCAAATGTTCTTCCAAGTCTTTCAACTCTGATGGTGCCATTCTATATGGTGGAATAGAGATAAGGCAAGTATCTAGAATGATGTATCTATCAAAGTCTATTTCTCTCTCAGGAGGGACTCTAGGTAGATCATCAGGAAAGACTTCTGGAAACTCTCTTACTACTAGAACATACTGAATAAGAGGTATCTCAAAACTAGAGTCATTAAATCGGACTAAGTGATAGACACACCCCTTAAAAATGAACTTCCTCGCCATTAGGCACTGCTGAACTATTTCTTCACTCTAAGAATTGGATCATTTTGAAATTAAGATGACTACTCGAGTTCTACAATCAACTAAGGCATAGCACACATGAAGCTAGTCCATACAAGAATGACATCAAAGTCTACCATGTCTAACTCAAATAAATCATACATAGTATTGTTGTGATTGACGGAAATGGGACAATCACGATAATCTTTCTGATAGTATGGATTCACTAACATGTGTGGAAACACTAAATGGTTCATTAAGTTTCCCACAAATAATATCAAAGTTCATGGCAAGATATGGAGTTACAAAACAAAAACTCACTCCTGGGTATAACAACTCATAAAAAGTAAAATCAAAGGCTTTAATCATACTAGTGATAATATCTGGCAAATTCTAATGGTCTTGTCGATTGTTGAAAGCATACAAGCGGTTCGCTCCCCCACCAGTACCAGAAGTATCTCCCCTAGGTGAGGCCCTGCCTGGTGGAGAAATTGATGAAGATTGGGCTCTATTGCCCATATTACCACTTCCTGGCTGATTCTCTAGACACTCTCTCATGAAATGCTCGGTCTGACCGCACTTGAAACAACTAGTGGAGCCCTCACAACAAACACCGTAGTGGTTTCTACCATATTTTGTGTTAGCATAACACTTACTTCTCCCTTGCGCCACACTACCTAGTGAATATGCATATTTAGCCATGGAATTCTAACCATAGTATTTAACCTTGTTCTTAAGTGCAAGTGCACTAGCAGATTATAGGGCAGGACCCTTTTTTTGGTTGGAAGAATTACCGATTGTCATTACTCTTATGGTGCCCAAACTAATTCCCTGTATTATCTTTCTTGTTCGTGAAGTGCTTTTCCTCCTTTACCTGCTGCACATAGATCATCAACCTAGAAAAGTCTATGTCCACAATATGCATTGTTACCCGACCCTCTTTTCTTGAAGAATGACCCAATCTATCAACAAACAAACTCATCCTACTACTTATGTTTTTAACCATTTTCGGAGCATAACGAGATCGTTTGGTGAATATCAACCCATACTCATTCACACTAAGGGGAATCCTGTTTGAGTGTAAGAAACTCTCATATCTTGGCCTCTTTCAATTCTTGGGGAAAAAAAATTCCCCAAGATAGCCTCTTAAAAAATGTCCCAACTCGGATGTGGTGCATCCTCATGTCTGTCCCCCTTCTACTGATCGAATCAAGTCCTAGCCACATTTTTCAGTTGATATGTAGCTAGGTCAACCCTTTGAGTATCAACAACATGCATCACATCAAAAACCTTCTTCAGCTCTTTCACCAAACTCTCCAAATCCTCAGTAGTGACCAAACCCGTGAAACTGGGAGATTCATTCTCAAGAATTCACGAATCCTCGAGGTGTCATCCCCTTCTTGTCGATCACTTCTCTGTTGTACAACCTGATTAGTCTTAACTTTTCTCAATATTTGGAGAGCCTCATAGAATTCAAAATTTATGACTTCTTTTTGTGGTCGCACGTTTGGTGCGTTTGGTACCTCTGGCTCCTCGACATTTCGCCTAGATGGATAACCTCTAACTACTCTTCTTAGAGGCATATTAATCTGACGTCCAAGCACAAATTAGAGGGAAAATTTTAGATATAAACTCTAACGCATGAAAAAATATGAAAGAACTAAGAATTTCCTAAATGGCAGGCTCCTATTTATAGATATGGTCCGCTTAATACCGATAACTAGGAATCTACAAACACAACTTCATAGACTCCCTAGGACTCTTGAACTCTGTTATCTGATACCATGTTTGTCACGCCCTGAGCCTACACCCTAGGCGCTATTGGCACTCGAAGACCATTGTTGGCCCAAGCGTACAGTTAGCTTGACTTTCATAAATTAGTGGAAGACTTAAACAGAAGAGAAATAAGTCAAAGAAAATATTTTTATAGTATTAACATAGCCAAAACGACAACTTAAGTGTTAAATATATATAATTAAATAAGACACAATAACTAATGTTATCTGTGTGTGAATCCTCTAAAATAACAATGGATGTTGGGACAAGACCCCCAATTATCCTAACATCTCAAATTTAAGAAAAAACAATGATAAAAGATGTCCTCCGAATTGAAGGGAGGCTTACCAGTTGAATCTGAGCTGCTAACTGGTTCAACTGTATGCCGAATGCTAATCCTAGTTACCTGCATGTGGATCTTGATACGATGCAGGCCAACAAACATCTGAACATTAAATGTACGAGTATGCGAGTTGGAATGCTAAAATAACTTAAAATTGAAGAGAGTAAGAAAGAACACTTACTTTGCCTCTGATTAACTCATGAATAACATAACTCAATATAACTAGCTCATTTCAATATAAAACAATTTTAAAGTAAGTGCAATATAATGAAAACTTGTTGATAACATGTTGTAAACTTTAAACGCATACAAGGATACAATTAATACTATGATGTATGTAAAATTACAAATAAACTAATGTGTGTGTGTGTGTGTGTGTGTGTGTATATATATATATATATATATTATATTATATTATATTATATGATATGATATGTATATTTATTACATAGAAGAGCCTAGTTGAGAACGACCAAAGGTAAATTTGTCAATTCATAAAGATTCTAGAATGTTTGTTTCTATATGATGGCACCAAGAAAGTGGTAATAGATTTGTAATGACCAAACAATCAAATATATTTACCCAAATGTCAGATTTATCCTAATGATGTGACATTTAATATGGACCCACATTTTGAATCACACTTTTTTCTTAATTTTTTTTAAATATATACTAATAATTATTCTATTTTTATTAGATATTACACTTCTTATAGATTTATTTTCTATATAGTATAAAATTTTCATTAAACCAAAAATATCTATTAAGCAAATGTAGATAATTTTTGTTTTAACAACATACTAATGATTTTTATAGGTGTAAAGGTAATTCTAAACAAATGATTTGTTAAGACTTAGAAAATTGATTTACGTGAAGTTCTTATATAAAAATCATATTAATATATTACAATTATATGGTTAAATGACGTGATAACTTATTTAAAGTAATATTTCTCTATATTATAAATTTAAAAAATACTTACTATGAGGACATACAAAAATCTTCATACCAAATTTTCATAAAACAACAAATTTATAATAATTTTATATTAAAATAAGTAAATACATTTATAGTGTGAAATTTTTTTACACTAATATGTATATGACACAAACATATTTAAATAAACAATTTGTACTCCATTTTTCATAAATAATTTTCAACTATAAAAAAATTTATCTCTTATAATTTTCATGTTGTTTTATTATGACAATTAACATATGACATATCTCTAACGAGTGACAATTAACTCATAATGACCTTCATATAATAGTGAGTCACACTTTTTAATTTTAATTTCTACTTCTTGCAATCTTGAATTATGATAAATTAGTGTCGTTCGTCGATAGTATGAAGTATATTAAATATTAGATTATGAATGCTTTACAACTTAAAAATAAAGATTTTTTCAATTGATATCAATACTTGAATTTCAAAATTAAGTTACTTTATTACCTTATTATTATTAAAATTTTGATATTATCAATAGAATATGATAAAAGAAATACTATAACATAATTGTGAAAAAACTTTAGTATTTTAATTTTAAATTTAGTTAAAAGGCAAAATAGTTACAAAAGCTCAAATTTCATAAATATAAAATTGATCTAAATTTTGTACTCACTCCATTTTGATTTATGTCCTTTTATTTGACTTAACATGAAGTATAATTTTTTTAAAAAGACCTTTTAGAACTCGTGGTTTAAAACAAACAATAGATGTTCATATGATTATAAATCATCTTACTAAGAATAAAATGAATACTTTTGAAGTCAAAATATTTTTAAATATATTGATACATCATTCTTTTGAAATTGACTACAAAGAAAAATATGCCATATAATTTTTCATAGTGTTAAAATCTAAATGCATTATATCACTACTCTTTTTTAATTACAATAAAATTCATAGATATATCAGCAGAAATGCGGAAACATTGATAGTGATACTGTTCAGAAAACTTGTAGACACATATCTCACAGATGAATTCGAGAGGGGAGAAGTGCATTTGAGAGGGAATATAGGTTATCTGAAAGGAGAGATATATATCCAAGAGAGAATAAAGATGTATTCAAGAAGGGATAAAGATGTATTCGAGAGAGGATAGAGATGTATCCGAGAGGAGAGAGTGATGTATACAGAGGATAGGAATGTAGCTTACAGGGATTTTTTGTAATTTTTTTAAATGGTAGAAATTTGAAAAACCATAATATAATAAGATCTGAATTTAGGTTTATATTTTAAATTAAAATTTAAATGATAATTGATTATATTGGGCCCGTGAACGGGCCTTCTGTTATCTAGTATATATATATGTGTGTGTGTGTGTGTGTGTGTATATATATATATATATATATATCACTTAAGAACTATAATGATGATACATAGATCTTCCTCACGGTGCCAGCACATCCTATACCCTGCCAAAGGTATAAGACCTGAACTGCCTAATGGATCCACTAGTATACTATAAAAAGGGTTCATCTATAAATTATGAGCCCTTTTTACCCATGGTGGCTACATGGTTTTTATGGAGATATGGGTTATCTGAACTCATTCTCGTCTCCAATTCGGGGCTCAATACTATTTCAAAAATAAAAAAAGCTCTGGTTTTTAAAACATACTTCTTATGTGATTTGAGATTAGTGCTCAAAACTTTTCTCAAAGGCTATGTTGGAAATATTTGTTTCCCTGCTTGCTTCATTTTATAAATCTATTACTCCTTCTGAAACTAACTCGAAGGTTTCTTAGGAATCTGAGTTTCTGTTCTTGTTTAAATTTGAAAACATTTTAAATCTCTTTGGGAATACTTAGTCCCTATATACTTTTGAAGAAATAAACTTCAACTTTGCTCTTTACTGTTTATTCTTTACTTTACTTGAAACTTGAGTCTTATAACAAAGTGAAAACTTTGTTAAAGACCATTGAGAATCCTTAAACTTTTGTTTTACTTGATTCTTAACTTCTAGACTTGACTCATAACTTCTTTGACTTTGATCTTAACTTTTTCCTTGAACCGGATTATGGATTCAAGGTTTATGATCTCATGTTTATGGATGATCATGATGTTTAGCTGTACCTTAGAGTGTTAAAATCAATTAGGAATCATAGGTTCAGCACTTTGGATTTAGTATTTAAATGTGGGGATAGAATTGGGAGAACTGACGTCCATGGCGCGAGGCGCCAACCCACAAACAGCAGAGAAATTTTTTTGGCATGTTGGCTGGCATGACGTGCCAGAGGACAAAGTTTAGAAGAACTTTTGTGGCGCTCTAAGCCTAGCAGGCGCGACGCCCAAAACCTCGCCCAGAAAACTTCCGAGTTTTCTCCTTTATTTTTCATCTCTAAACGTTTCTAAGTTCCATAGTTCTATCCCCAATTCTAAGCATAATTTTAACCCTCAATACCCAATAGATTTTACTCGAAAAAACCCTGAAACACGAAACAAAGCAAACCCAAGCATCAATAACTCAACAACTAAGAATTCAAAATTTTGTTCTTCAAGAACTTCACTTTTTAATATGTAACCAACTAAAATTCGCTGAAGCGAAACAAGTTGGTGTGTGGGTGAACTAACAAAACACGAAAAGATCTCACATACCTTGATAGGGATTACCCCCGATGAAATCCACTCGCAAACCTTGTTGTTCTTAGTGAATACTTGACTTTTCTCCCTTTTCTTCTTCTCTTCTCTCTTGTCCAATCCCTAAGCATGATTTATATTTTCTAAAACTGAACTAAACTTAGTTTTACCCCAATAAACCCCTCAAACGAAATAGAATATTAATTGGTGAAATGACTAGTTTGCCCTTCCTTTATTCCGGATTGAGACTTTCCTTAATTCAACAACCAAACTTTCGATAGACATATGAAGACCTACCTCTAACTTATCCTGAGCTAGAAGTTATGGCTGTTTGAAAATGACCACACACTTTCTTAACTTCATTAATTTTCCAGATTTTTTCCCTTTTCATTCCAAAATAATATTTTTAGTTTCTTAGCTTACTCCTAGATATTTGAAATTTTGAGACGTTACAATACATAGTTAGAAAGGCAAGGAAATATTAAATATTTTGCTAATTGAATCAACAATTTATGATGTAATTAGATCAATGTTCGAGGCTTAACATACATTTTTTACCAAAAAAAACAATGTCAAAAAGTTTATGTTAGTAGTCTTTGTGTCATAAGTCTAGGTTAGGTTTGCTAAATTAGGTCTTAGTCGTAACTCACACCCAAAAAGCTAACTTAAAGGGAGGAGGATTGTCCAAGCCTTATAAGGAGTCCAGCTATCTCATTAACCAATTATGTAGGAATTTCGTCATTCTTTAACACCTCACCTCACGCCTAGTGCTTAACATCTGGTGCATGAAAAACATTGATTTTGGGGCCCTAACATCGGGTGAGACAGACTCTACTCTGATACCAAGCAAAATTAGGTCTTAGGACTAACTCGCACCCCAAAAGCGATCTCAAAGGGAGGAGGATTTCCCATGCCTTATAAGCAGTCCAGCCATCTCATTAACTACCAATGTGGGATTGTTTGTAATTTTTAATACCCCACCTAACACCTAGTGCTTAGCATCTGATGTGTGGACATTTTTTATTTTGGGAGCCCTACATCGGGTGAGACGACTCTAATACCATATTAAATTAGGTCTTGGGTCTAACTCACACCCCACAAGATAGCTCAAATGGAGGAGGATTTCCAAGCCTTAAAAGGAGTCTACCCATCTTATTAACCACCGATGTCGGACTTTTTCTCATTTTTAATGTGGTTTACTTTAGAATTAGAAACTGCAGATTCTAGAGGAGAATATTAATGGTTGAAGTTGTGTATTTACATTTACTAAATACCAATATATAAATGTATGTTAAATATTAATTAAGACTTAACTCTAAGGCACTAAATCTAAGATTCATATTATATGTGATCTAATTTATGCTAAACACAAAAGTGAATATATGATAATACAATATTTTTTGTAAATTATCATGTCAACTAGATGCGTGTAGGTTCATATGATGGACTTATAATTTCAACTTTCTACTTTTATTGAACTATGTAACAATCTATTTCAATATGTTTTGTACATTCATGGAAGAGAGGATCCCTGCAATATGCAAAATAGCTTGATTGTCAGAAAATAATTTTGTTGGAGTTAGTTGTGGGACTTTTAGATCTTGTAGAATATATCGTAACCATGTGAGTTCAAAGCATGTTTTAGTCTTAGCCCGAAATTTTGCTTTTGCTAACGATCTTGAAACATTTTATTGTTTTCCGGACTTCCATGAAACAAGAGAATTTCCTAGAAAAATACAATATATTGTAATTGATTTCTTTGTGGCACTCCAGCTTCCCCAATATATATCAGAAAAGGCCTTCAAATGTAGATCCCATTGGGTGGAATATACTAATATGCCTTGACTTTTAGTACCCTTAATATATTTGAGGACCCGTATAACAACATCCCATTGAGGTTTTCGAGGATGCATGTTTGACTTAGTATATGTACAAAATAAACTATGTCAGGTCTAGTAACCATAAGATAAACCAGCCTTCCAATCTTCTGTACTTAGTTGTATCATTAAATAATTCACCATGCGTAGGATAGTTTCAAATTTTGTTCATTGGAAATTTGTCTAGGCGTTCCATAGAAGTCATGTGTCTTGTAAGATGTCTAACGCATATTTCCTTTGAGACATGAAATACTTTTATGTGATTTGTAAAACTCAATACCCAAAGAACATTTTAAACCTCCAAAACCTTTAATGTAGAACTATATCAAAAGGAACCTTTTAAGAGCTCGATTTTATTATGTATGAATTTTAAGTAGGTTGGAACCTGGAATTTTCTCAATAATTAGTATACGTCTTTTATTCTTGAATTCTAATAAGGTAAATTCTTCTTGTAAGCTTGAATAAATAATCAGGATTAGTATAACTTAATAAATTGTTAATTTACAAGTCTTTTAAATTTGATAGTACGACTCTTTTAGGGCCACTATATTACTCGTGTGACCACATACACTTGCGTATGCAATCGGATGCATCAATTGTTAGAAAATATCTCATACCATCAAGTGTTTCACATTTATATGCTCCCCATACATCTACATGGAACAATTGAAAACTATAAGTAATCCTACTTAAACTACGTGGGAAGGCAACCAGGTTTGCGTAGCAAGTGGATATATCGCACAATTGTTCAAAGTAAAGGGATTATTCTTACTAATACCCAAAAACATAAGTATCTTTTTAAGGAATTATTCTTACTAATACCCTCCAGTGCACTTGTCAAAAACATCCTTCTTGTTTCCTGTGAGCGAATATAGATTGTAGAGTCCTTCCTCCTCCTCACTAATCCCTCTCACCTTCCAAGATGAGAGATCCTAAAAAACACAACTATTGGGGAAAAATAACACAACAATTCAAGTCTTTTGTCATTTGTGAGAGTGACATAAGATTATGTTGGGGTTTAGCAAGTGTGAATTGGAAAAGAAAAGAGAGAATATGAAATGTGAGGGAACTATTTTGGAGGGAAAATGAAAAGTCATTTGCAAAGTGCAAATGGAAGTCATTTCTCCCATATCGGAAAAAGAAAGGGAAATTGTTGTCCTTATATAAGGAAACACTTCCACTACTTCTTAAAGAGATAAGAAGAAGATGCCCCCTCGCGCTATCGTCATCGTCGCTCGCTCGCCCTCGGCCTCGGCCTCGGCTTCGAAGTTAGATTTGGATTTGGATGTGATTTTTTGTTAAATCAAAAAAATCTTGTTAGTATTATCTCTTATAAATTTGCGGGTAACGGTAACATTCTGAAAATTTATTACTCTTTTTGAAAAATCGTTACTTTCAAAAAAGTCATTACTTTCATAAAAGTTGTTATTTTCCTAACAAACACATTTTTTCCAAAAAGTTGTTATTTTTTTCCAAAAGACACAACTTTCTTGATAAAATTGGTCTGAACAACTTTCTCTGAACAGACACGTTTCTTGTTGCAAATGGCTATAAAAGGAAGTCAATTTTCATTTTTTCAAACAATCAAATCTTCCTTCTTCTCTGCATATATATTTTTCTCTCAAATAAATCAAAGTGTCGATCGACTGAGTCTTTGTGACTTGTTCCTGTTCTGAAGTTCGCTGAAGTTAAAGAAGTTTGAGGTACCGTTGTTTCTTTAACAGGTTTTATCCGTTTTATCTTGAGAGAAATTAATCCATAACCTCGGGTACAGTGAGAGGATTAAATTTCTTAAGGAGACACAATAGTTTCTGTGGACTCGAATTATTTTGTATTTTTTCTGCTTCATCTTAATTCAGTTTCAGTTTATTGGTTAACCTTACAAATACACGTTAATATAACAATCTTAAGAAATTTAACAAAGTTTCTATATTTGATGTTTATGTAGATTAAAACCTTTATGGTTTTCTACTCTGCTTGAATTTTTAAAATTCATTCGATTAACGATTAAAAGAACATAAAAACTTTATCGTTAAATCAGAAACAGTTTGTGTAAAGATTTTTTCTTTACTGATAGTATTTAAAATACTTAACTTATCTTCCATTTGTGAAAGAAAAAAGAAAAAATGACTAATTCAAGTCAAACAAATGATGAAACAGTAAGTGCTGCAACAACATCGGTTGCACATAATCGTTCAAATGCTGCCTTAGCGCCGACTGAGAAACCTGCAAAGTTTTCTGGGGTCGACTTTAAGAGATAGCAGCAAAAGATGTTCTTTTATCTCACTACGTTGAGTCTACAGAAGTTCATTAATGAGAATGTTCCTGTTATGTCAGATGAAACTCCGCCCGATGAACGATTCTTGGTAACAGAAGCATGGACATACTCAGATTTTTTGTGTAAAAATTATATTCTGAGTGGCCTGCGAGATGATCTGTACAATGTGTACAAAAATGTCAAAACCTCAAAAGAACTCTGAGATGCTTTAGAAAAGAAGTACAAAACAGAAGATGCCGGAATGAAGAAATTCATTGTGGAAAATTTTCTGGACTATAAGATGTTAGACAGTAAGACCGTCGTCACCCAAGTTCAAGAATTACAGGTCATAATCCATGATCTCCTTGCTAAAGGTATAAATTTATTTAATGCCTATGTTAGAAATATTAAGTTTTCCCTTAATACTCACATAATCTTTAATATAGGATTGATTGTGAATGATGCCTTTCAAGTGGCTGCAATTATTGAAAAGTTACCTCTATTGTGGAAGGACTTGAAAAACTACTTGAAACACAAAGGTAGATGACTTTTGAAGATCTCATAGTAAGGTTGAGAATCAAAGAGGATAATAAGGCTGCAGAAAAGAGGTCACGTGGTAATTCAACAATATCTGGAGTAAATTTTGTTGAAGAAGATCCCACAAAATTAAAGAAAAGAACGAAAGCATCTGGTCCAAAAAGCAATCCTCCTAAGAAGAAATTTAGTGGAAACTGATTCAACTGTGGTAAACCTGGTCATAGGGCTACTGAATGTCGGGGTCCTAAGAAGGACAAGAAAAAGAAGGATCAAACAAACATGGCTGAATCCAAACGAGAAATGGATGATCTCTGTGCAATGCTTTCAGAATATAACTTGGTTGGAAATCCAAGAGAATGGTGGATATATTATGGTGCCTGATGTCATGTTTGTGCCAACAAAGAATTATTTTCTTCATATACTCCAACACTTACAGATGAGAAGTTGTTTATGGCAAACTACGTTGTTGTAAAGGTGGAAGGAATTGACAAAGTCCTATTAAAGATGACATCACGCAAGGTGGTGACTTTGAAAAGGGTCTCATATGTTCCCGAATTGAGAAAGAATTTAGTTTCAATTCCAGTTCTGACCAAGAATGGATTTAAATGTGTATTTGTTTCTGATAAAGTAGTAGTAAGCAAAACTTATATGTATGTAGGAAAAGGCTACCTTAGTGATGACCTTTTCAAACTCAATGTAATTGCAGTTGATATGAATACAGATTTTTCTTCTTCTTACTTGCTTGAGTCTAAATGTTTATGGCATGAACGTTTGGGACACGTTAATAACAAAAACTTGCGAAAACTGATTAACTTAAATATTTTGCCAAAATTTGAGTGCAATAAATCAAAATGTAAAATTTGTTTTGAACCTAAGTATGCTAAGCATCCTTATAAATCTGTTGAAAGGAATTCAAATCCTTTAGAATTGATTCACACTGATATTTGTGACATGAAGTTAACACCATCACGTGGTGGGAAAAAGTATTTCACAACTTTTATTAACGATTGCACTAGATATTGTTATGTCTATTTGCTAAATGGTAAGGATGAAGCAATAGATGCATTTAGGGAATATATAAACTGAAGTTGAAAATCAGTTAGATAAAAAGATCAAAAGTGATAGAGGTGGATAATATTAATCTCCATTTGCAGAAATATGTTTAGAGAATGGAGTAATCCATCAAACTACTGCTCCCTACACTCCTCAGTCTAATGAAATTGAAGAAAGGAAAAACCGAACTTGAAAAGAAATGATGAATGCATTACTTATAAGTTCAGGTTTACCACAAAACTTATGGGGGGAAGCTCTCCTTCCAGAAAATCAAATACTTAACAGAGTGCCTCACTCAAAGACAAATGAATTCCATATGAGAAATGGAAATGTAGAAAACCAAACTTGAAATATTTCAAAGTGTGGGGGTGTCTACCCAAAGTCCAAGTTCTTATACCTCAGAGGGTAAAAATAGGGCTTAAGACTGTGGATTGTGTATTCATTGGATATTCCACAAAATGTAAGGCATGTCGATTTTCTGTTCATAAGTCCAAACATCTGGATATTCATGATAATACAGTAATGGAATCAAATAGTGCTGAAATTTTTGAACATATCTATCTGTATAAAACTATACTTGAGTTATCTAGTGGGGGGTCTAAACAACCCAGAGAAGAACCAAAAGAGAATGAACCTAATAAAGAAAGTCCAAGACGCAGTAAACGTCAAAGTACATCTACTTCATTTGAATATGATTTTGTAACATTTCTTCTTGAAAGTGAGCCTCAAACATTCAAGGAAGCAATATTGTCTAGCGACTCAACCTAATGGAAGGAGGCTATTAATAGTGAAATTGAATCAATCTTAAGCAATCATACTTGGGAGTTGATTGATCTTCCTCCAGGGAACCAACCCTTGGGTTCAAAATGGATCTTTAAAAGGAATATTAAAGATGACGAAACTATTGACAAATATAAAGCAAGACTTGTTGTCAAATGTTTTAGACAAAAAGAAGGTCTTGATTATTTTGACACATACTCGCCAATGACTAGGATTACATCAATTTGGATGTTAATTGCACTAGCTGCAGTATACGGTCTTGAAATTCATCAAATGGAATTGAAAACAACCTTCTTAAATAGAGAGCTTGAAGAAGAAATTTACATAGAACAACCTGAGGGTTTTGTAGTTCCTGGTAAACAAAAGAAAGTGTGCAAACTTATTAAGTCACTTTATGGACTAAAACAAGCACCAAAACAATGGCATGCAAAGTTTGATCAAACCATGTTGTCAAATGGATTTAAGATCAATGAATGTGATAAATGTGTTTACATTAAAGATACTCCAAATCAGGAAGTTATTTTGTTCCTATATGTAGATGAAATGCTTATAATGAGCAAATACATTTCTAATATAAAAACCACAAAGCGTATGCTTGCTAGTAAGTTTGATATGAAATATTTAGGAGTTCCTGATGTGATATTAGGAATTAAAATTCTTAAAACTCCTAACGGTCTAGCATTGTCTAAAACTCATTATATTCAAAAGATACTTGAAAAATTGAATTTTTTGAATTTTAAAAGGGCAAAGACTCCAATTGATGTAAACCTTCATCTTGCAAAGAATAAAGGTGTTTTGGGATACTTAGATGACACTCAAAACTATGCTTTACATTACAATAAATATCCAGCCGTTCTTGAAGGATATAGTAATGCAAATTGGATTACTGGGTCAACTGAAACAAAATCCACAAGTGGATACGTTTTTACTATTGGTGGAGGAGCAATATCTTGGATATCATCCAAACCAACATGTATAGCTCGCTCTACAAAGGAGTATGAATTCATTGCTTTAGACAAGGCAGGTGAAGAAGCTGTATGGCTCCGGAACTTCTTAGAAGATATTCCATTTTGGCCCAAACCAATGGCCCCGATATGCATACACTTTGATAATCAAGCTGCAATAGGTAGGGATGGAAGCATTATGTATAACGACAAGTGTCACAACCGGAATCTAGACCCAGACGAGACCGGTGTCATTGACCTCTCAGAGGTCGCAAACAAGACTACTTACGTCATTTTTACTTTACATAGATTAATTTTAGCGGAAAATTTGAAATTTTTGATTCTTTAATCATACTTGCCAAACATTCTTTATATTTCGTAATCGTTCATCATCAACCATCAAAAAATTAATATATATGCAACTGCAAGAAATAATTCATTAAGTATTAATTGCATATCGGTCAAAATAACCCCAATACAAAGTCTGAACCAAAACGGGAAAGAAAAGCTAGTAGAACATGCTCCACTAGCTCAACTCTAAACTACGCTAGAATGTAAAATAGTAGCATCCTCGAAAGCATGAGGACCTACCAAACTGCGGATAAATGCTGAAGTCCGGATAGCTGTAACAACGAACCTGTAGCTCTACCGTCCACCTGTGCCTGTACCTAAAAGTAGATGTTTGTATGGAATTAGTACACACTTGTACTAAGTATGGGTATATGCAAGCACACCAGGGACATGCATGAGGAAGAAGATCTCTTTCCTAACAACATGATGTTTGGAAGTCAAGTCAGTGGACTTGCTAAATTGAGATTGGGAAAATTATGCCATAAGAGTGACATGTATAATTATAATTATCGTAAGACACACAACACATAACATCTTCATATACCACATAACATATAACAGATAGTTTCTTTCATATTATTCATCCATATACCATGAGACCTTATTATCATAGACTTAACCTTAAGACTTTCCAAAAATGAGGGCTCAACATATGGGACCTCAACTAGGTTGCCTTCTTTAGCAAACACAGAGTCTGCTTCATTCCTTCATACGTATTTCACTTCAATTCATTCATAGGCCAGTGCGAACACTAGCTATACCTAGGATGTAGTTTAAGACTTTCATCGGGTTTGCTGTGCAATGCTCAGGAATAACCTATTGTCATTACCTTAATCTAGCTCACCTCTTAATTATCCTATCCTGACACCTTCAGTATCATTCATTTATTTATATGATTCATTTGAGGCTGGCCTCATTCATTCATTGGGAACTTTAACTTTAACCGACATAGATCATGTGAGCATCATGAAATCCAGTGTCTCCCCCACACCGAAAAGAGGTGGAATGACCGGCCAAAGCGATTCAATAACATACTAGCGTTTATGGGAGTTTAACCCCGCCAGATCCCTATAGTGGCGATATAGGTTCAAAGACTAGGAGATGTATGTATACCCATACCCGGCAAGCCGGACAGTCTCATCTCATGAGAGAAACGTGAACCTCCGCCCTTCTCGAAAGAAGGCATCACCGCTCATAGCTAGCCTATCGGTGCTCGGTATAAAGTTCCATTACATTCAACTCATACCTCATGGAAGTTGGCTTCTAGTATGAGAACATCATAGCTCAATAGATGATTTCTTATCTCATCATTTGTATTAAGTGTTTTAAACTCAATATTTTCATTAGAGTGTTCATAGAGACTGATCTCTTCATTATCTTAAACTCTCATTGGTGAGTACGTATTAGTAAACTTTACTTATGCTCATTTGAGGTTACTCTCATCATATACATTAGCCTCACATCATGGTTGTCACCACATTCTTCATTTCATTATGTATATCTTAGGTTCACTTATTTTTGAACGTATGTTAAACTATGTGTCTATACATAAAAGCCATGGGGCTTCATTTATAGTTCGTTAAGTGATTCTTATTTTCCTAAGATTATGTATTACAAGACTTATGTATCTTGTATATATACAAAGATCTTGATTTTTGATCTGATTAGATGACATTGTTCTTGAATATTTTACTCACGTATTACTTATCTATCAATACGGAGGTTTGGGCACGGGAACCCAAATGTTGAATTATTTGGATATCATTTATATTTTTCATTGATTTTATTTCTAATATTCATAACTTTAGAACTCTTAATTAAATTTCAACATTTTCATGACATAATAAATTTTCTATTTTAATAAGAATTTTAAATTAAATTTCAATCATTTATATGAAAGAATTAATTTTTCTATTTTAATTAGAATTCTAATTTAAATCTCAATATTTACATAAAAGAATAAATTTTCTATTTTAATTAGAATTCTAAATTAAATATCAATATTTACCTAAGAGAATTAATTTTCCACTTTAATCAAAATTTTAATTTAATTTTTTAAAAAAATTTAAATTCGCTTGAATATGGAGGTTTTGGGTTCGAACCCATATAGCCTCCCTTATTTTTCACTTTTTTCGCCAGGGATGGAGGCTGTGAGGTGGTGGGTTCGAACCCCCACAACCTCACCTTTATTCCCTTAATATTTGTACCCCTTCATTCAGCTCTGAGGTCATGGGTTCGATCCCCACGCCTCGTATCCCCTTTTTATTCTGTTTTTTTGTTTTTGCAAACTGGGAACGTGGGTTCGATCCCCGCCTTAACATTCCCTTTTAATCCTTTTTTTCGCGAACGGGGGGTCGTGGGTTCGATCCCCGCCCCCAGCATTCCCTTTTTAATCTTTTTTTTCTTTTCGCGAATGGGGTTGTGGGTTCGATCCCCGCCCCAGCATTCCCTTTTAAATCTTTTTTTTGTTAAGGCAGCTGCAGGGAGGTCCTGGGTTCGATCCCTGCAGGCCTCAAAGCGTTTTTTTTAATTTCTTTGACATCCAAAAATTTCCAGATTCTTTTTAAGCCTATGCCTAAGTTTTTGGAAATTTATTCGATGATTTTTCTGCACTTTTTCATCAAATTTTACATTAGTTCTTAGGGAGATTTCATGGTTCATTCAATTCACTATGCTTCGTCAAAATGAACATCACACTGTACACCCATTTCACACATAAAATACATGATAAATACACAACTTATACACCCCAAAACAATGCCTAAAACACTCCCCTATACACACCCATACATCAACTTTTCCGGTCATATTTTGATGATCATTATCGTGATTTCCCGCACATAAACACATTCATATTTATTTTAAACACATCATTCATGCAAAAATCTAGCAGCACAACATACC
The DNA here is from genome assembly GCF_036512215.1 of Solanum lycopersicum. Taxonomy (NCBI): domain Eukaryota; kingdom Viridiplantae; phylum Streptophyta; class Magnoliopsida; order Solanales; family Solanaceae; genus Solanum; species Solanum lycopersicum. The sequence goes on along the minus strand of NC_090807.1, from coordinate 29,603,119 downwards.
CGTCCTACAAATTCGTTAGGGAGCTAAGGACAAGGACATACGAAGGGGAACAACCTTAGTTTCAAGAGTTTTAAGAAACGTTCGAAAGAAAGTACTCTTGGAGAAAGAATTCCATGAGAGAAACCCATACCTTAATCGATGTTCAAACTTTAATGTTGCTGCCTGGAAAACTCCTCCAAACCACTCCCAATTCACTTCAACGTACACCTCACTTGACTAACCTCTCTTAGCCTTGACGTTTTGATTACTTTTTTTTCTTTTACTTAAAAATTTTATATGAGTTCTTCAAGCATGAAGAACTGTTGATATTTAGCAGAAATAATGTGAGGAAACTGGAGAGCGTGAGAGAGAAAGTTAAGAAGCGTGAGAGAGAGAGAACTATTAAGATTAGGAGACTAATTCAAGAATTAGTCAAATAAAATTTAAAATAAATAAATATAAATCTGTTTTCATTTATTTATTATTTAGTCATTTAAAACGTGAAAGGACCATTATGCCCTTAAATACCTATTTATTCTTATTTATATAAAAAAAATTTGAATCGTTACAGCAAGTCTCGTCACACAAGACGAAGACATAACTCTGTGAGACAACTACTCTCTAATGGAATTATCATAATTGACTATGTGAAGTCAAAAGATAATGTGTCGGATCCACTTACAAAAGGCCTAAATAGAGAGGGAGTTGAGAAATCATCGACGGGAATGAGACTATGGTCGAGAACAAGTCATCATGGCGTTATCTCTACCTAGAAGACTAGAGATCCCAAGATCTAGGTTCAAGGAGATAAAACAAAGTCATTGATGACGGTTCAGCATTGTCAAGAAAAATTATTATTTTATGGTCCATTCTCATGATGAGACAATATTTAGTAACCAGGATAAAGACATAAAGACTTTTTAATGGTTTTTAAGTTTTATATAGGGAATATCAAATGGTTTATCCATGGCATAACACATTTAGAAATAACCTATGTAAGTGTGAAGTGTAACCCGCTTCAAAGAGAATCCGGTAAGGCTAGTTCTTTAAGCATTTACTATCCAAGATGTGTTTATGGAAGAAACGAACAAAACAATGAGAACTAAGAACAGTTCAAGGGTTGATTGTGTGACATCTGTTGTCTAGGTATACACAAAAGATCGACGGTTCAAAGATATCAAATCTACTGATTGACCGAGTATATCCTATATATGTTCACTACGGAAAGTTTAAAGGGAAACCTACTTATCCAGATGCGATTAACCTTTACCTACAAGACACACAAGTTTTTTCATGCATATGTTTTAACAATAGCCTTCCCCATTCATGTGGGGGATTGTTGGGGTTTAGCAAATGTGAATGGGAAAAGAAAAGAGAGAATATGAAAAGTGAGGGAACTATTTTGGAGAAAAAAATGAAAAGTCATTTCTCCCATATCGGCAAAAGAAAGGGAAATTGTTTTCCTTATATAAGGAAACATTTCCATTAATTCTTAAAGAGCTAAGAAGAAGATGCCCCCTCACGCCGTCGCCGTCATCGCTCGCTCGTCCTCGGCTTCAGATTTGGATTCGGATTAGGCAAATGATGTGATTTTTTGTTAAATTAAATACATCCTGTTAATATTATCTCTTATAAATTTGCGGGTAACGGTAACATTCCGAAAATTTGTTACTCTTTCTGAAAAGTCGTTACTTTCTGAAAAGTCATTACTTTCCAAAAAGTCGTTATTTTCCTAACAGACACATTTTTCTGAAAAGTTATTATTTTTTTCCAAAAGACACAACTTTCTGGATAAAACGGGTTTGAACATATTTCTCTGAACAGACACGTTTCTTGCTCAAAATTGCTATAAAAGGAAGTCAATTTTGGTTTTTCAAACACTGAAATCTTCCTTCTTCTCTGCATATATATTTTTTCTCTCAAATAAATCAAAGTGTTGATTGACTGAGTCTGTGTGACTTATTCCTGTTCTGAAGTTCGCTGAAGTTAAAGAAGTTTGAGGTACCGCTTATTGTTTAACAAGTTTAATCCGTTTTATCTTGGGAGAAATTAATCCATAACCTCGAGTATAGTGAGGGGATTAAATTTCATAAGGAGACACAATAGTTTCTGTGGACTTGGATTATTTTGTATTTTTTCTTCTTCATTTTAATTCTGTTTCTGTTTATTGGTTAACCTTACAAATACAGGTTAATATAACATATTAAACTTCAAATCTAGCGCACACAAAACATTTGTTAAAATATCACCTCCTCCTAGATGATAGTTTCCTATTGGCAATTGCACTTGCCTAATAGTGTGCTTGATCTTCTATCATGTAATTAGAAACAAATGTGTCTTCTATCCACTTCAAAAACACTTTTTGATGAGGGAAGTAGCTACCTTCCATGTGAGAATTGCCACTTACGTTACCATTTCCACCGACATGTGCTTCTCTGCTGCGAGAAGCAGTTGGTGCATACTTATGTGGTGACATCATGTCCTATAATTGTTGTTGCTTCATGTATGGGGGCTTCATATAATCAAGACTAGTATGATTTGACACTGAGAAAACCTTCTTGCTGAGAAAGCACCATTTGCTGGTGTTGGTCCTGTGGACCTGCAATGTTAGTATCGAACATTGGAGTACTACCTGTAATTTATCCTTTGCAATTAGCTGGATATCCAATTAGCCTGAACAGTTGCCCTTCACATGACTATTGAGATGGAAATGATCACATTTCTTCAGCTTGTTGGTATCAACATTTATATGTCCTTTCCTGTGACATAAATCACAGAATGAATTTCCTGTTGAACTCCTCTCCTTCCTGTAGTTATCATCACAAAATCTATAAGTGTACATCACCATTCTACTGGAACCTGAAACTATACTTTGGTATTTATACTTGATTTACCCTTGCATATACTTGATTAACAAAAGGTACTTGTGGCATTATTACTATTAAAAAAAAGGTCAAGGAGCTATTGATCTTGTAAAATCTTTCTAGAAAATCCTCCCAAATAATATTTCTATTTGAAAAAACAAAACACAACGGAGGAGATCGTAATTTACATTCCACATAATCCATGAAACTATAATTCCAAAGCTTGGCCAAACCACATGTGAAATGATTTTGCTTCACTGAACCATCAATGAAACTCATATTGTTCCTTCCCAGCAATGTAAGCTTGATGTCTCTGCTCCATAGTGTGTAATTTTCTTATTCAATCACCATAATGGGAATCGTAAATGAGCCAGGAGTTAGCGTTTGATGGATACAAAAAGAGAGGATTATGATAATCACTAGTTGTTGCATCATACGCGGAAGTATTGTCTCCAATGGATCCTGAATCTGGCATGATAAGCTAAAATGGTAGAAAAAAAAAGCTAAAACTAAGCAAGAACATGTAAACAATCCCACGAATTCATCACAACATGTTAATGATTCCATGGATATGTACCTACTTTGGTTGTGATGCAAATAATGTAGAGAAATCTAAAGAAAATTAGAAGATATTTTTCATTGATTAGTAACTAAATACAATGTGTTGCATATATACATTGCTGATAGTACATTACAACTGACATTTCCGAACTAACTTACTAACAAACTAATTCTAACTAATTGTGATTACTGACTTAACACGATAATTTGCTTAATCTTCAACTACCCATAGCTACTTCGATTTTTTAGTTAGTCTTGAGTACTAAGGTACACTAACACATTCTCCAATCTGGTTCACATGAATTAAGGAGAAAAATCAGTAAAAGAGATTATGAGGAGATAAAGTTTACTTTGTCTAAATGGGAAAAAGTAAAAATATGGTAGTATATGTTTGGATATACAAATCCGAAATTGGTCCAACATAAATCGGATGAAAGGTTAGCTATAGTATAGTAAATAATTAAGTAGTATATGTGTGCTTAATTGGGCAAGTTTTTCGATAAACAAAGCCCCCAAAAGTATCCATACTAAGCAAGTGGTGTTATGTCACGACCCTAAAACGGACATGATAGAACTTGTTTATTCTAACCAATACATGTAAGCCTCAACTCAACAACATGAAAAAAATTCAGAAATATAAATTAAGAACAAGATAAAAGTGGAAAACATATTCTTTCTATCATAAAATAGAACTTGGTCGGCTCATGTACAAGCCACTAATACATAAAGTGTGGAATTTAAAGATATACCAATCTCAATGTCTTTGTTTCTCAAATAAAACAAAGCATAAAATAAGGAACAAGAGGGTCGGACGGATGATAAGCAACTACCTCTCAATATCAATTGACAAGCCGTAAAAAGAGGTGAAGAAGATCAATCGCATAGAGGAGAAGAAAATCAATCACATGGTACTGGGCTGAAAAGGTACACAAGTGTAGAAGCAAGGAGTGAGTATAAACCAACATGGTACTCAACAAGCAACCAAATAAACAAGGAAAATTAGCTACAAAACGAATATTTCTTTCATCATAATCACCCCTTCTCAAACTACAACTTGCATAAAAACTCAACCCAACCTAACAATTTCACCATACACAACTGAAAAGGAATAACCACACACTTCAATAGTCACGATTCAACAACCAACACATATTAAGTAAAGCAAAGAGTGAGCACCAACCAACATGGTACTAAACAAGAAACCTAATAAACAAGGAAAATTAGGTAGAAAACGAATACTCCTTTCATCACAATCGCACCTTCTCAAACTACAAACTGCATAAAAATCATCCCAACCTAACAGTTTCACCATAAACAACTCATAAGTATTAACCAACTGTTCAACATTCATGATTCAACAACCAACACATATTATGTAAGTACATAAAAAGTGACAAGTAGATTGATAAAAAAATAACAAGTACCTATGTCTGCATCATAAAACGATGCAGACAACTGACATCAGTACATTCAATGTATGAGTATGCGAGTTGGAATGTTAAACACAACATAAGCTTGAAATGAGCTTCTCAACTCAACGAATAACTTACTCACTATATATCAATAAGACACATGCAATATATATAAAGCTTGTAAAACAGTGGAAAAACTTAGTTCATTAAAGAAAATGCAATAACATAATCAACTTTACTTATATAATGCAGTAACTTAGTTTCTATGGGAGATTCTCTAACCGACAACCACCACTATGAGCGTACATGATGATATACTGTCTTGCCCACGCTTCCAGAACTTTCTTATACTTTGCCGTCATATAGGGCTACTTGACGTAGTGGATCTACTAGCTTAACTTAAGTGATCATCTAAAAGTATGATCCTTTTATACCCATGATCACTACATGGTTTATGGAGGTTTGAGTTAATATGAACTCGCATCCCCAAATCAGTGTTCAATACTACTCCCAAAATATATACTTAGCTCATATGTTTTCAAAACAACTTCTTTCTTTGAGTTGATATAATTACTCAACATTTAACTTAAAATCTCTCTTGGAATCGATGTTCCCTTTTCTTGCTTAAAACTCTTTAGGACATCTCAATTTCCTCTTATCTTAAATGTAAAAACATTTATGTACTCTTACGAATACATAGTTCCCTTATAAATTTTTGAGAAATGAACTCAACTCATTTTTTAATCTTTACTTAACTTGAAACTTGACTCATAAAACCAAAGTTAAAACATTGCTACAGAAGAAAACTTTTAAGAACCTTGCTTTGACTTGCTTCTTAACTTTTAGACTTGACTTAACTTCTTTGACTTTGATCTTAACTTTTCTTGAATTGGATTATGGAATCAAGGTTAACAGTATCATGTTTATGGATGATTTAATGATGCTCAGATGTACTTTAGAGAGTTGGAATCAAGTAGGAAACAAAGGTACATCACTAAGGAATTAGTACAGAAATATGGGGGAAGAATGGGAAGAACTGCCATCCCTGGAGCTCTGAGAGGTGTGGGTTACCAACCCTCAAACTTCGGAGGGATGGTTAGGGAGCCCTGTCTAGTCCATCGCCCCAGAGCCTTATGGAGAGAGGTTGCTTTGGGGGGCGCTGGCTGGCTCTATGCCCCACCCCTTTCCCAAGGTAAAACTCGATTTTTGTTGCTCCTTTTTCATATCTAAACTCTCTAAAATTCAATGGTTCTTTCCCCAAACACATAGGATCATTATTACTATCAATATATGATAGATTCAATCCAAAATCACACCCAAAAATATGAACCAAGCCATCAAGAAACATCAACAACACAACAATCAAGTACTCAACGTAACTTTCAACAATGTTCTTCGAGAACTCAATTTCTTAACATTCAAAACTCAACTTCGCTGAATTGAAACATGGTTGGAGCGTGGGTGAACTAACCCAACTCTATGGGATCTCACATATATTTTTAGGGGTCCCATCGACGAATTCCACATGCAAAGCTTGAATTTTCTTGGAATTTTCTTGATTCCTCTTCTTTTCTCTCTTCTCAAAGCCCTAACGTTAATTCTAAATATTTCTAAACTGAAAAAACTATTGTTTACCCCAAGTAATTCCTCAAGATGAATAAAAAAATATAGGTAAGGAAAAGACAAATTTTCCCTTCCCAAATCCACATGTACTTTCCTTAATACAATAGCCCAACTTTTGAAAGGCATAACTCACTCATATGAACTCGAAATCGCACAAACTTAGCGGCGTTGAAAAGATCCTTCCAAGGGTTTTCCAACCATATATGTAACTACACCTAGCCCATACTTTCTAGGAGTTACGGTCGTTTGAAGTTTAACAAAAACTCTCTTTTAACTTACTTAGAAATTTCCAGATTTTCCTATATTTTCCAAATGTACGATTTCCAGATTTTGAACTTCTTTCTAGTTCTTTCTAGTTGCGAGTTATTACATATACTATGAATGAAAAATTACCTAGTGGTAAATATTTGTCATGTATATTTTTATATACATGTCAACTGACAAGGTAAAAAAGATCAATAAAGATGTAATTATAAATTACAATAATTTTTCTGAGCATAAATAAATATAAATTAATTATTAAGCTTATGAGATACATGAACCGGTGGAGCAAAAGGAATATCACCTAGGATTAGTATTGTTTTTGGGGTTTTTTCTTACCAAAACTGCTTATAATGATAACACAACAAATTTAAGCTTTTTGACTTTTTGTTCCATGTGGAGTTACCTTCTAATCGTCCATTCTTTATTATTCTTCCTCTTCTTTAAAATCGGTTATGGTATATAATCCCAAGGATGTGGCACCTCATCCGACATAATGTGAAAGATTCAAGAAACTTGCACAAATATGAGAGATATTAGGCGAGATGAAATGAATACTATCAAAACTAATATCGTCATCGCCTCGACTTCTCTTTCCAAAGAAATCACCAAAATCTCTCTTTTATAACGGAAGAATTAAATGTCAATTTTTGGTAATGATCGACCTTAAATAGGAAAAAAGAAAATTAAATAAACTGAAAATTTTTATCTAAAACTTCATATAAGAATTTAAAGGAAATTGAATGGATTCAGAAAGAAATTAAAGAATATTAGTTATATTAAAGATGGAAAGAAACCAAAGAATTGAAAAGTTGGGTAAAAAAAACAGAGACACATTTATAGAATTAACTTGCTCTTAAACATAGTGTACGACTCTTCGTCACCCTTCACCTATATGTTACAACTCTTCATTACTTTAATTTACAACTTTTTAGCTAATTTTTAGTTGGAAGATGAAAGAATCTAGAAAACAATGAATATATTAATGTCCAAAAATTTTAATAGAGTATATAAAATGCTGCTCATAGGCTGGGAGTTCAACCAACTACAGTGACATTTCATTTTAATTGAATTTCATAAAATTTATATATAGATTATTATTGAAATTTAATTAACTAGATATTTTCATATAGTATAAGGGTATAATGATAATTCAATTTTGAGATTAGAAGCTTTCTACTTTTAATAATATATATGACGATATATGATAGGATAGGATATATGATATGGTCAGCTAAAAGTTGGACTTATATGTGTCACTTCCTTTATGATAAAAAAAAAAGGGGTTAATTTCTACCCTTTTTTATGAACAAAAATCATATTTGGATTTGTAAAACCATTTATTAGAGGTCAACGTACACATCAACAAATTAAACAACCTTGTTTAATAAAAGAGTAACTCTCACATATAGCAAACATAAAATATCTATATTTCGCTATATATACAAAAGAAATCTGTTGTATAATATTCTTTGGTATAAATATACAAAATAACAATCATATAATATGTGTTTATATAATGAGTGAAAGAGATAAAAATAAAAGAAAACTGGCAGGGGAAGAACGTATTTGTATAATCATAAGTGCATAGGAAAAAAATATATGCATTTGTATTTGTATATACAATTTTTCCTCGTTTTATACAAAAACAAACACAATGTCTACATTTGTGTTTGTATAAAGTGAGAGAGGCGAGTGAGAGAGCGAGATATGCGAGAGTGACGAGCGAGATCTGGGAAATGGGAGAGAGGGAAATGAAAATATGTGTATATATACAATTTTCTCTCGCTTTATACAAACACAAACACATTTTATACATTTTCCTTCTTGTATAAAGTGAGAAAGACGAGTGAGCGAGCGAGATCTGCGAGAGTGGTGAGTGAGATCTGGGATAGGAGAGAGAGGGAAAGAAAAATATATGCATATGTAAAATTTTCTCTCGCTTTATAGAACACAAACACATTTTATGCATTTGCATTTGTATAAAACCGAGAGCGGCGAGGGAGAGGACAAGAGTGGAGAGTGAGGTTCACCAGGAGAGAGGCAAAATAAAAACAGTTTGCTATGGGGTACAATTAAATCAAACAACAGTTATAACATTTAATTTGAATTAATGGTTTGCAATTATATGCAATTTTCCCGTAATTAAAATCAAAATTAATGCCCAAATCCATTAACATAAAATCTGACCCAACTAACTATTTCCTAACCCACACTTCAAAGTTAGAAAATGGATGAATTACCTATACATTCACCTCTTTTTCCGTGATTCTAATTATTTCCTACAAGTTCTAAAATTTTCCAAAAATCCATATTTTACTCTCAAACCTCCCAAGTTCTAAAATTTTCCAAAATTCCATATTTTACCCTCAAACATCCAATCGTTGGATATGTAAATCCCAACTTTCAAAGTCAACGTTTATCTCTTTCTTATTTCACTTCAAAACTGTCTTACTATTTTTAGTCACACAATCTTAGTAGTTATTTTCGCCTTCACTTTGGAAATTAAAAATCAGTCTCTCTCGTGTAGGTTAAGGATATTTTAGACGATAAAGTTTTGAAAAGGATATTTATGAGTCTTCTACCTATTTTTAAAAATACTCCAAAATTTATAATTAAATAAAATAAGTGAATTTCCAAAATTGAACACAACAATGTAAATTAGGGGAAAAAAAAGAGGAACAATAGTAGTTATTATTTGGTAATAATTACTATAATATTTGTAAATTTTTCATAATTTGAGTTAGTTATGGACTCTAAAAACTAATCCTTCACTGAGACTAAATAGGATTCTTATTTTATTATTATTTAATCTTCTCATTATCTAATGTTAGTTTCAATTTCAGTAAAGTTTCATATGGTCTAATATATTTTTTTGAGGTAATTTTCATAACCAGATTTCTTCATGGATTGTGTTTGTTCATGTATCTAATTGATAACTTAATTCTTATTTATTGTGATACATTTATATATACACTTTATTTTATCTTACATACACCCTTTTTTCACAATGTCACACCCTATTTTTATACGGTGGTAAGGGTTTTTCCAATCTAAGTGTTGATATTGAATAGAGATTATTTTAATTTTTATTTTTTTAGAGTCCTCACTTGAAATTGAGTTATGATGTTCGAAATCACCATTTTTTATCAGTAATAAAAATGAAATGAATCATTGTTTTGCTCAGAGAATTAGAAATTTAAGTTAGGAATTTTATTGACGAGTGAATGTATTAAGCATCCCTCAAGTCGTGATTTAGCATAGTTTCTTTTATTGATATATACTTATCTTAAATTTATTTTCTGAATACATCATTACAAGCCATTATTTGTTTACATTTTTTTATTGTCGGACTTTTTATTTGGTTTTAACCTAGATTTGTAACCACATTTAGGGTCTTGACATTTAGTGACATATAATTGTCTTCTTATGCCGCACCTAATATTTTTATGTATAAGTCTCAACTTAATATTATTGGACAAGGTATGTCACCATACCACTGAGTTTACTTTTTAATGTCTAATAAAAGATGTATAACCACATTCTTAAATGAAACAAATATTTTTCACATGCCTAAAATTCATCTATTAAAAGTGCTTACTCTTATTTTTGTGAATTTTAGACAACCAATCTTTTCATTCGATTATTGTAATGAAAGGATTTCGTCGTTTTTAAAAAGCCAATAGGGAAAAAGTCTTGGTCGGAAATTTTTTCGTAGCATTCGAAATTTCCAAACCTAGTCCAGATTTGGATGAAATCGAAGTCTTTGAGGTGTAGGAAAATATAATAACAATCGGGGAAGTTAATTATGATTTTGATTGTTTGAGTAGTTACATAACTCGTTAAAGAACCCATATAACTTTACAAAATTGAATTCGGGCGGATAAAACTCCAAGAATCGACCTTAGCATGGAGGTATTTTCTCAGTTTTGTGAGTTAGATGTGTTTTGTGAAATGGGGGTCTTTGAATTTTTGAAGTAGTTCACTGGTTCGTGCAAGACACTTTAGCGCTGCTTTTGCTGATCTGGCTAGGCCACTACAATGGGGTTATGGCTGCCGTGGCAAACCTGACGCAATGTAAAGTCATAAACAATCCTTAAAAACCTTATTATTCACTTTTTGACTTTTAGAGATAAAGAATGAACCCCATGTGACTTCTACTTGTTCTCCACCACTACAATCGAGTCGATTTAGTATCTAACCTCCTTCACTATTCTGTCCACAGATATTTAATACTAGGTATAACGACATTAGGCCCGTAGCTCCCTTCAATGCTCCAGGTAAGGAATCTACAACGAGAGGTCGCGACTGAGGCAAGGGTAGAGGAAGATCTATTTTTAATGGCCATGGAACAGTAGCGCCTGCTAGATATTAGATACCAGTTGAGAATGCTCATGTGAATGAGAACCTTCTTGCGTATCATGAAGAGATAAAAGAGGATGTTGATGTTGAGAATGTTGAGAAGCTTGGACAAAAGGAAGAGGTGAGGATGATACTACATGTATTCTTCCCATCGATTTGGTGTTAGTTCTAAAGATCTTACCGTTCTTGAAAGGATTGGCTGCTCTTGGAGTTCTTCCAACTCTTCGAGCAACTCAAGCTCCTGCTAATACCCCTATTTCTATAACTACTTCAAAATTGGGTGGCAACATAGCATTGATACTTTTTTTCGTCCTTTGTCGGGTTTTGTTATGACTAGGAATGAGAATGAAATGTTGACTAAATGTTTTACGCTAAAGCCTCTGGTATTTCATGGATCTGAGGGTGAGGATGTGTATGAGTTCATTCTAGATTGCTATGAGAGGCTTCATAAATTGGGTATTGTCCATCAACATGTGGTTGAGTTTGTGTCTTTTCAACTTCCAGATGAGGCTTAGAAGGGTTTAGACCCAATTTCTGTTTTCAAAAAAATATTTGCCTAGAATTTTGAGGGATCAAAAAAGTTGTTATTAAGGCTTTGGAACAAGGCGGTATGTTTGTGGCTGCTTCCATCAGCATGGGGTTGAGTTTTTCTCTTTTCAACTTCGAGGTGAGGCTAAGAAGGGTGGGCATGTTATGGGAAATGCAAATCTTTTACCTTACCTTGACTTACTTAGACCAAATTTTTGTTCTAAAAAAATATGTGCCTAGAACATTGAGGGATCAAAAAAGCTGAATTTATAGCTTTAGAACAAGGTTGTATGTCTGTGGCTGCTTATGAGGCCAATTTCAACGTCTTTTATTGATATGCTACTCAATTGGTTACTACTGAGGAGGAGAGGATCAATTTTTTATTAGGGGAATGAATTCGGAGTTGCAAGTATTATCTATTTATATGACCTCTGCAGGGAGGAGCTTTTACGAGGTGACATATTTTGTTAAGAAAGGGGAGGGTATGTCAAGAAGGTCAACCAAAGATGCTTGTGAAAAGGGACAAGAATTAAGAAAACTTTCAAGGTTCTTACTCTAGAGGTTCAGGAAGGCCAAAGCTCACAGCCAAGCCAACTTAGTATGCTATCTGTGCATCTACAGGTAACTACTCGGGAACTCCATCTTATAATTTTTAGGATAGCTAGGGAGTCGCAGCTTCGACGGGCGGCACATGTGTTTTGATCGTACTTGTTACAATTATGGAGAACCTAGGCATATGAGGAGATATGTTACCCACCAACACGTATTACATGCTGCACAATAGTCTTCAAGCGCAATAGTTTTCATGGAGAATGACAATAATAGTAGAAGACGTCCATGAGTTAGGAGAGGAGTCAATCAACAAGGTCATGGAGGTAGATGAAAGGGTAACAGAGGTAGGGGTAAAGCGCAACTAGGTAGGGAAGTATCTCTTTAAGAAGTACCATTCTTATTTGTGACCAAATGGCTAATGTGTTTTTTATCCAGGTTCTACTTATTCATATGTATCCATGAGATTTTCATTAGAATTTGATATAAATTGTGATATTTTTATGCCCTTATCCCTATTTCTACCACAGTAAGAGAGTCGAACATAGTTACCCATGTGTATCGTGTTTGTTTTATTTTGTCTATGGCTTTTCAGATTTTTAATATGACAGACTTTGATATTATTTTAGGCATGACTTAGTTGTCCCTCCTATTACAATGTCTTAAAATGTAATACGAAGTCAAATCTTGAGATTTTGGGAAGGGAAAAGTTAGAATGGAGAGGAGTGTGCAAGACTAAGCAAGATATAATCATATCCTCCAATCGTCTAGAAAACTGGTAGGGAAGGGTTGTTGTCTTATTTGGCTAATGTTAGGGATTTTGAGGTTGATACTTTATCTATTAAGTCTTTTCCCATGGTGTCGAAAATTATAGAAATGTTTCCTAATGATTTACCTACTATGCCTCTGGATAGATATATATATATTTTCATTGATCTAGATCCTGGTACTCATCCTATTTCGATCCCTCCATATATCATGGTCCCGATAGAATTAAGAGAGCTTAAGGTCAAACCCAAGAGCTCCTCGATAAGAGATTTATTTATCCTAGTGCTTCCTCATGGGATTGTCCATTGTTGATTGTTAAGAAAAATGGTCACATGAGAATGTATATAGATCTGCGACATTTGAATAAGGTCACCATTCGAAACAAGTACCCTTAACCTCGAACGGATGATCCTTTTGACCAATTTCAAGGTCCAACAATTTTCTCTAAGATTGATCTAAGATCTAGTTACCACCAATTGAAAATTAGGATTGATGAGGTGGCCAAGACGATGTTTAGAGCTCGCTATGGGCACTATGAGTTTTTCGTTATGTCATTTGGTTTAAACAATGCGCCTGCAGCTTCCATGAGTTTGATGTATGTGGTGTTTGGGTGTTCTTGGGAAGCAAAGATTGTACGCTAAATTTTCTAATGTGAATTTTTGTTGACTTTGGTAACGTTTTAAGGACATGTGGTTTCAAAAGAAGGTGTAATGGTAGATCCTCACAAGATTGAGGCGGTTAAGAATTTGTTTCGGCCTAGCTTTGTGATTGGAGTTAGTAGTTTTATGGGGCTCGCTAGATACTATTGTCTATTTGTTGAGAATTTTGCTTATATTGCCACTCATTTAACCAATTTTATCAAAAAAGAGATACCATTTGAATGGACTAAAAAATGTGAGAAAAGCTTTTGATCACCGCACCCATTATAACATCACCGGTGGAAGGTAAAGATTTCGTTATTTATTGTGATGTTTCACATTCTGGCATGAGTGCTCTGTTGATGTAGGATAAGAATGTTACAGATTATGTTTCGCGTCAAATGAAGGTATGCATGAGAGGAATTATCCAACATATGATTTAAAGATGGCAGCGGTAGTGTTTGCTTTTATGATTTTGCATTATTACCTCTATAGTGTTAAGTGTGAGGTCTTCATTGATCACCGTAGTTTGAATCATATATATACTCAAAATAATCTGAATTTAAGACAGCGAAGGTGGATGTAGGTACTTAAAGATTATGATGTGACCATTTAATACCATCTGTGCAAGGATAATGTAGTCGAAGACGCTTTCAATCGAAAGGCAATGAGTATGGGTAGTTTAGCTCGCTTAAATAACCCTTTGCTAAGGAAATTTAGACCTTAGAATTTAAGTTCATGCATTTGGGTATCACAAAATGAGGTGGGGTGTTATCTAGCAATAAAGTGAGGGCCACATTCATTGATGAGATCAAGTACAAACAATTTGAAGATAAAAATTTGGAGCATCTTAGAAAGAAGACCATTCTTGGTAAAACATAATAGACCACTCTTGATGCGGAAGGTGTAGGAGACTCATGGTTTGCGATATTATATTATCTGTGTGTGATAAAGATGTATGGAGATTTGAAGAGAACTTATCGGTGGCTAGGCATGAAGATGGCTAAGTTTGTGGCTAAGTGTCAAAATTGCCAACAAGTAAAATATGAACACCAAAGGTCTTCAAGTTTGCCTTAAAGAAAGCGAATTCCAAAATGGAAGTGGGAAATTATAGCCATGGATTTTGTGGTTGGCCTTCCCAAGACGTTGTAGAAGTTTTGATTCAATTTGGGTAGTGGTAGATAGATTGACTAAGTCATCCCATTTTATGCCTGTAAGAAAAAATTATAATTTTGAACAATTTTTAAATTTTTATGTAAAAGAGATAGTGAGGTTGCATGGGGTGCCCCTTTCTATCCTCTCAGATCGTGGTACGCAATTTGGACCCAAGTTTTGGAGGAAATTACATAATTAATTGGGCATACAACTCCATTTGAGTATAACATTTCATCCACAGACGTATGGGCAATCAGAAAGGACCATTCAATTATTAAAAGACAAGTTGAGGACATATGTGATTGATTTGGAAGGCATTGGGATATGTTCTCACCTTTGTGTGAATTTTCTTATAATAATAATTATCACTCCAGCATAGATATAGCACCATCCGGGCACTCCATGGGAGGGGATGTAGATCACCCATAGGATGCTTTGAGGCTGGCGATGTGAACCGTTGGGGGTTGATTTAGTGAAAGATTCTCAAGATAAGGTGAGAACTTATCCGGTGAAAATGTTCTTCTTAATGTATCCCCTGTGAAATGGGTGATGAGATTTCATAAGAAAGGTAAGCTAAATCCTATATATATTGGTCCATTAGAGATCCTTGAATGTTTAAGACCAGTAGTGTATAAATACCTTTGCCTTCTAATATATCGAGTGTCATCCGGTATTCCATGTATCCATGTTGAAGAGGTATCATGGCAAGGAGGATTATATCATTAAGTTAGACTCAACTATTTTAGATAAGGACCTCTAATATGATGAGGATCCGATTGCAATTATTGATTGTGATGTGCATAAGTTGAGAACCAAAGAGATTATGTCCGTGAAGGTCTAATAGAAGCATCATCCAGTTGAGGAAGCTACTTGGGAAACTGAGAAGGATATGTGCGTAACACTTCGAAAGTTCATGACTTAGTCTAGAGCCTCACATTATGAAACAAGCCTTAAAAAAATGTTTCGAGGCCTAAATCAATGTATCAAAACAAACTAGGAAGTGTTAGAGACAAAACATTAAGAAACGAGGGTGTGAAGGTGGAAGGGGCCTCGAAGTTAAAGTTAAGTTGGACTTCACTTTTGGAAGTCCAACGTAATTAGGGGTAGTTTGGGTATTTTGGGGTGGAATATATATTGATTTTAGGTCAATTAACACCCATTTCCCACTTCTAAACTCAAAGCCAAATATAAAACCCATTTTTCTCCCACTTCTCTCTACATTCTCTCTGTATCTCATCCTCCATTGAAGAATCTAAGAAGCTTGAGGAAGAAGACAAAGTATCAAAGGTTATTAATCAAATTTTTTGGATAAAGATCCCAAAGTTATGGATTCTTTCACACTTGGTATTCCTTTTCCCAAGAGGTCCATTCAAAGTTGATTTCAAAATAACCAAAAATCAAGGGTTTGTCTCTACAAATGAGTTTTCTTCTAAAGTTAAAATTGATGATTGATTATGAAGTATTATGGCTATCTAAGGCTAACTAAGTGTATATTGTTGAGTAATTTATGTTTATTAATTGTAATTTCATGTGATTCGTGTCCTTTACCTAATTTCCCCAAATCTTGGATCTTCCTTATAAATTGATGGGAATTGATGAATGTCTTGTTCGTTAGCCTTGTTTCCACTATATAATTCATTCATGGACTTCTTAGGGTTATGTATTATTAGGATTGGATGTAGTTCTTGAATAATTCATGATAAACCCTTTTCAATTAACCTTAGGTTATGACTTGAGGTTGACATGATTAGTGATGATACAATTGACTAAGTTCTTGTATAGATTGCTATTGTATAATGTTGTTAATAAAATTATGTATGAATATGGTTGGATTGATGGTAAAATCTTGAAGAAGGCTTATGAAGGCTATATGGTAAGACTTTATGATCTTGAGTCCTTTACTTCAATGATGATGGCTTATGCTTGAAGATGATGTTCAATTGAATTATTATGTGTGATTAGATAAAGATGATGATGATGATGTGTTCAATATGATAAAATGTCTTAACTATGTGAATTGTGAGGTCATGTTAAGGGAATGAAAATACAATGTTGAATATGAATCACTTCTGTGCCTTACCATGATATGACTATGATATGTTTATCTCACAAATGAAGGGTTGTTATGAAAGGATATTCTCATGCAATACCTAATGAGCTAATGACTACGAGCATACAAAGGGCTAGTATCCTATGGCCTAGACTATGATATAATGATTAAGAAAGGCTTAAATGTATTTCAAAGAAGGGACTTTAGCTTAGCACCGAGTGAAGTTGACAATGAGAGTGTTGACTCCATAATAGAAGGGAGATTCACGAATGGTCTCATGAGATGAGGACTACAATGCTAATGGGCATATAGAGGGTCCAAGACACATCTCCTAGTTCCTTATCTATGTTGCCTCCATAGGAATACTAGATAGTGGATCCACCTAGAAAGTTATGTTCATGTTTAGTTCTACCTTTGCAAGTAGAGCACTTTCTTTTCGTGTAGGGTTCATCACACGTGATTCCATGTTTAGCTCACATGGTCTATGTCGGTTAAGGCAATTGTTCCCGAAAGTAAAATGAATGAATGAAGTAGAATACTAACTAGGGTAACTTAAGAGGTTCTTCTTAGTGTGGGTAGGGGTATGTGACTTTACCTATACATTGCACAAGTTGACCTTGAGCGAAGTCCTAGGAGGCTGTTCTTATGTTATTATGCTCTTATGATATTATGAAATGTATATATGTTGTTCCTATATGATGTTCTTACATGAGGTTGGTTACATTGATGAACATGAAATTGGTCTAAATTACTATATATGATGACGACGACACATGATGGAATGTATATGAAGAAAGGCATTATGTATGATCCCTTTTCTTGTTTACTTGATTGCATGGGGTTAAGGGGATTCACATGAGCAATGCACTTGTAGGCTTGGAATTTTATTGTTGATAAGGGTTTTGTATGTTGATAACATTAACTAATGAACATGAAATTCTAATATGACTTTATGATGATGTTGTCCTTGTTTATGAACATGTCTTATGTTTATTGTCTTGTATATGCCATCTTATGTGTGCATAAAGACATTTTAAATGACTTTGCATGTTTCTAAAGAAATGCTCCTTTTTATGCATGTCTTAAAGTGATTTTATGTGCATATATCCATACTTAGTACAAGTGGTTATACTAACCCATATTCTTTCCCTTTTCCTAAACAATGTAGGTTTGGCTCATTGAAGTACTTTGAGGCTAAAAGCAAGAAGGCTCGGACTAGTTCCTCCAAGTTTTGGTTGGTCCTCTAGTTCGAGGATGGTTCCACGTATTCTATCTTAGTAGTATTGCTATTGTCTAAAGAAATTCATTTTTTCCTATTGTTGAAAGATATTATTGTAAGCCTATAATACAATTATGAATTTGTAAGGGCTATGCCCAGATGTTTAATTCGTTTTTATGGTTTATGCGAGACAAAGTATTAGACAAAATTTCTATGTATTGATTATGTTGTCTTAGAGATAATCCTAAGTAATTTTCATATGCGAGGAGTCTAAGTAAAATCCATATATGATATGTGAGAGGTCTATGTATACCTCACTACGTAAAAGTTTTAAATTTTCCGTGTTTTTGGCCTATGACATATAATGACGAATGCTCAAGGCTAGCTAAGTCCTCTTCGAGGACAACAACACCAGTTGTGTCCCGGTCGTGAAAAACTTGGTATCATAGGATTAGGTTAAAGTAATCTTTGGATTGATGTCTCACTAAACCACGTTTACGTAGAGTCTTTATCATGGGTGTGAAGTGCGCCGAACTTGTGAAAGATAGGCTATGTGAAGCTTAGCAATTCTCACCTTTTTTGTAATTTTAAAAGTCATATCCAAAGAGTGATAACTCTATGTGTCCTTATCTTCTAACAATGTTTTGTGGTTATAGCCTATGACTACTAGAAGGGCAGTCGCAAGAAGAGTCGAAGAAGAGATTGCTAATGCGGGAGCTCCTCCCCAAGATAACCAAGCTCTTCCAGAAGACAATAAAGTTCCTTAGGGAGGCCAAGATCCAGTCACTCCTCCGCCTATGACGGATGGAGATACAAGGTCGTATTTTATGACCTTGGCTCAAGCTATGACTACTCAAGTTCAAGCCATGACATCTCAAGCAAACCGGGAAGTTGGACCCCATTCAACAAAATGCTAGTATCATGGCTTCTCGCTTGAGGGTCTTCACTAGGATGAACCCTAATATTCTTTGGGTCAAAGGTAGATTAAGATCCCCATGACTTGATTGATGAGATCTACAAGATCTTGTATGCTACAGGGTTGACTTCAATTGAAAAGGTTGATCTATCCTTTTATTAAGTCAAGGATGTGGCTCAAACTTGGTATACCCAATGGAGAGACAATAGGCCTTTGGGAGGTGGTCCCGTAACTTAGGGGATCTTTAAGAGGGATTTTTTTGATAGGTTCTTCCCAAGGGCGAAGACGGAAACTAAAATTAAAGAAATCATCAACCTTCGTCAAGGAGGTAAGAGTGTTCTACAATACTCTTTAAAGTTCATTAAATTGCCTAAGTATGCCCCTTCCTTGGTGTCTAACCCAAGGGATAAAATGAGTCGCTTTCTTACGAGAGTGTACAATGATTTGGTTGAAGAATTCATTTGGCGATGCTCCATGACAACATGGATATTTGTCGATTGATGGTGAATTCTCAACAAGTGCAAGCGACTAGGATTAAGAGGAAGGTTAAGGATGCTAAGAGGGCCAAGTCTTTGAAGCTAGTTCTTCTAATGATAAGTTGGATATCCAAGACAGGCCTAGATTTAAGAAGAAATTTTCTAATCAAGTTCCTTCTAAGTTTCCCAAGGCTCGTGATGATAGGGTGTCTAACCCTAAGTCTCAAAAGAGAAGAAGTGGAAGCTCACCACGTGAAAAAACCTACTTGTAGCAAGTGCATTAAGAAACATGTAGGTGAATGCTTAGTTGAAACGGGTAATTGCTTTGGTTGTGGTAAGAATGGCCACAAAATTAGGGATTGTCCAAATATAAGGGTTCAAGAGAAAGGGAGTTCTCAAGCTCAAGCAAGTGTAACTAACTCCGACGTTCCAAGGAAGAATCACTTTTATGCTCTCCGTTCTAAGGGTGAACAAAAGTTTTCTCCCGATATGGTGCCCATTATGTTATAAGTCTTCTCTATTAATGTTTATGCTTTACTTGATCCTGGTTCTACCTTGTCGTTTGTTACTCCTTTGGTATCTATAAAGTTGTAAATATCGCCCAATATCTTAATTGAACCATTTTTGGTTACTACCCCGGTGGGTGACTCCATTATTGCAAAAGAGCCTATATGAGTTGTCCTAGAATGTTGCGCAATAGAGTTACTAAGGTGGACCTGGTAGAACTTGATATGGTAAATTTTGATGTCATTTTGGGAATGGATTGGTTGCATATTTGTTTTGCGTCCATAGATTGTAGAACAAGGATAGTCAAGTACCATTTTCCTAATGAACCTGTCCTAGATTGGAAGGGAGGAAATTCTATTCCTAGAGGTCATATCATTTCTTTTTAAAAGCTTGTACATAATCTCTAAATGGTATCTATACCATATTGTAAGAGTTAAGGATCTAGACTCCGAAACTCCTCCTCTAGAGTCGGTCCTCGTAGTGAAGGACTTTTCGGAAGTCTTTCTCGATGACTTGCCCAGAATTCCTCTTGAACTGGAAATTGATTTTGGTATTTACCGGATACAAATCCTATTTCCTTTCCTCCTTAACGGATGTCTCCGGCTGAATTGAAAGAGTTGAAGGCTCAACTCAAATATTTACCAGATAAAGGCTTCATTCAACCTAGTATTTCTCCTTGTGGTGCTCTGGTTTGTTTTTGAAGAAGAAAGATGGGTCCCTTAGGATGTGCATTGATTACCATAAACTCAATAAGGCCACCATAAAGAACATGTATCCTCTCCCTAGGATCGATGACCTATTTTATCAACTCCAAGGGGAAAGCTACTTTTCTAAAATTGATTTGAGGTTGGAATATCACCAACTTAGGGTGAGATGTGAAGATATTCCCAAAACGTCTTTCCAAACTAGGTATGTTTACTAGGAGTTCCTAGTCATGTCATTTGGGTTAACCAATGCCTCGGGGACTTTCATGGACTTAATGAATAGAGTGTTCTGAAATACCTTGATGCCTTTGTGATTGTCTTTATTGATGACATCTTGGTATATTCTAAGAGTTAGGATGAGCATATGGTCCATTTGAGGGTGGTATTGCAAGTCCTTAAGGAACACCAACTCTTTGCTAAGCATAACAAGTGCGAATTTGGTTGAGATTCATTGCGTTTCTTGGTCATATCATCACTTGTGAGGGTCTAGAGGTCGATACGAGAAAGAAGAAGCAATTAAGAACTGGCCTTGACCTTTGGCTCCAATCGATATAAGAAGTTTCTTGTGTCTAGCCGGGTACTATAGATTTTTTTCCGATGGTTTTGCGACTATTGCATCTCCTTTTGAAAACATTGACTCAAAAGAACGTGAGGTTTGAGTTGTCGGAGGCCTGTGAAAGAGGCTTCCAGGAGTTGAAAGATAGGCTTACCTCCGCTACGCATGTTTTCTAGTTGTTGGCTTATGAAGGTTCTCCTATGTAGGTGTTAAACTAGGTGCACGCACGGTCCGGAGGGTTGGGTCGTGATTTTCGATATCTAAGAAATCACTTTACGTGCAAAATTTACTTATTTAATGTATCTAATTCATAAAAATATATACTTATCAATTTTTACAATATACATATATACTAATGTATCATGATTAATATAGTCAGCTCGAAAACAAAAATAAAAAAAATTAACAACATAATATATGTAACTACACACCTTTTACTGTCGGAACTATTTTACTATGAAATTAAAGCTCTGTTCTATTTTATACATATCATATCTAGGCTTATGTTTTATCAGGATTCCTAAATGACACATTTAATTTTTTTTCTTCAGATTCTTCAATCTCTCATCAAAATCAAAATATTCATGATGTATAGTTTCAAATATTTTTGATAATTTTGAATCTATATTGAAAGGATCTTTGACGAACAGGGAGAAGAAATTTGAAATCATTACTTATGTATCGTTTATAACTCACCTCGCTTTCATATATTTTTGAATGTATTCATCATGTATCAGCTATTGTTTTCTATTTTTTCAATCTATTACGATTTGAGTGATGCAAGAGAGAAGAAAATTTGAATTGTTTGAAGTTGGATGGATTTAAAATATAATCGAGAGAAGAAAATTTAAATTTTAAATTGAAGCTGCGCGGTTTTGGAAGTGAATTGAGAGAAGAAAAATTGATTTTGATTTTATTTAAGCTGTTATGATAATGGAGAGATTTGAATCAACTAGATTATCATGATTTGAGGAACTCACATTCAATTTTATATTCCTTTCTTTTTTAAAAGATAACTTAACTTGTGCCTGTTGTATCACATATAATGTATCCCAAAAATGAATGTTGAATTACTATAATACCCCCAATTAAAAATACAGAATTAATTTATTTTTAGTTTAATTACTTATATTATGTTAGATATAGATTCTTTTTGCATTAAACGATTGTGAATTTTGTTATATATTGTGAATTTTTTGAAGAGTTGAAACTTTTTTGACGGGTTGTGACATTTTCGATGAGTAGTGACTTTTCAGAAGGGTTGTGATTTTTTCAAAGGGTTGTGACTTTTCCAAAGCATTGTGTCTTTTTTGATAAGTTGTAACTTTTTCAAAGTGTTGTGACTTTTCTGATGAGCAATGCCTTTTTCGAAAGGTTATAACTTTTATGATAAGACACAATTAGCACATATTCATAACACTGTTTATTAGCTATAAGTAGAAGTGTTTCTTCCCATTTTTATACTATAGTTTTCAAGTTTTCTACATTTCTTCTTCTTAAAATATCCCAAGTGTTGTTTGCAACAATTGATAAAGTTCGAAATTCAACCAAACTCGAGGTACTATATAAGAAAGAATAAGTGAATAAATTGTAGCAACTTATTCATCAATTCATACTTGTATTTTGTTCTTACGATTATCATCATGCACATACTTCAATATTATTTGTATCATTTTAGAAATTAAATTCACTTTAATTAACCTACATATTTTATTGGGATAATGCCCAAGTACCCCCTCAACCTATGTCCGAAATCTCAGAGACACACTTATACTATACTAAGATCTTATTACCCCCCCCCCCCTGAACTTATTTTATTAATAATTTTTTACCCCTTTTTAGCCTACGTGGCACTATCTTGTGGGCCCAACGATGGTTGACTCTCTTTTTTTCAAACTAGTGTCACGTAAGCTCAAAAGGGATAGAAAGTTACTTATAAAATAAGTTTAGGGGGGTAATAGGACCTTAGTATAGTATAAGTGTGTCTCTGGAATTTCGGGCATAGGTTGAGGGGGTAGTTGTGCATTTTCCCTATTTTATTTGTTAAAGAAAACATATTTCCTACGAATAGTCACAACAATTTTAACCATCATCTTTCTTCGATCATAAATCGCAATCATCCACTCCTTATAAATTCTTGGGGATGTCTTTTTTGTGAGTATCTGAAATCACTTAACAATTTCATAAATGATTCATCCCTAATCCAGTAATATGTTTTCATTGTTGGGTATGTAGCAGGAATTGATGGGAAATAGAGGAAAAGAGGGAACTTGAAATGTTGAGAACTTGAAGAGTTGAGAACTTGAAAAGTCCTCATATTCTTTAATGAAAAAGACATTTGTCCCTCATCGGTGATTGAAAGAAAAATAGGAGAGATTAAATAGAGACACTTCTATTAATTGTTAAAAGGGTTGGAAAGAGGGACCCCCCCTGGTGCCATCATCGTCGCTCGCTCGTCTCGGCTACGACTCCCGCTTTGGCTTTGGGAAATGGTCGATCAACAGATTATTTTTTGGACTAAATTTGTTTAATTATTTATTTGTTTATTTGCTTATTTAATTAATTAATTAAATTAAATTTTTTCAATTAATTACTTTATAACAGAAATATTTTAGTTATTTAGTTGAAATTAACCGAAACGTTTCAACTTTTTAGTTGATTAACCCGATTCGATTCCGCACACGACACGTCTGATTTAAAAACTTTCCCATTTTATTTAAATTTCCCGCCATTTCAGAAATGACTGTTCTAAAAGGTTGCAACTTTCAGAAACAGTCAGTACCATTTGAAAGGTTGCAAACATTAATGGTCGTGTGGATGATGAAAGGGTTACAACCTTTCGGAACCTGTTCCTTTTGCCTATAAATACCATTCATTATTCTTCCAAATTTTTCCTTACGAATTTTTCTAATCTCTTCTTCTTCTTCTGTACAACAATTACTTTGTGTAATTTACTGTAGGTGAGTTGTTCACTGACACCGGAGTTTTTGGTATCTATACTCTGGTGATTGATATCATTTTACCTTGAGAGGTCATATTCAAAATCAAACCTCGGATACTAGAGGAGAACAATTTCTTTAAGGAGAAACTGTGAGTTCAGTTGACTTGATCTTTTTCCTGTTAAACTTTTTAAAAATTCTGGTACATGTTTTACAGATTTTTGTTTTTTGTGAATTAAATTTCTCTTCTTCGTTCTTAGTGATTCAGTAAATTTTTATTAATTCGTGTTTCTGCAAAATTTATTAGAATCAGTAATTCTAGTTTTTTCTAACACAGATTGGCAACAATCTGAAGGAAATTATTTTATTATTATTAACTGTATTTCTGGTAGAGACAAAAATCTTCGTGATTTTATACTCCTTGAAGTCTGCAATTATAATTTATTACTTACTAAGACTTTATCTACTTTTGTTTATCAAAAATAGCAAACAATGGTGTTACAGTGGTTGTTGCTGCACCAAACTGAACTGTTGTACTACAAGCAGAGAAATCGGGTAAATTCACTGGTTTGAATTTCAAAGGTTGGCAGCAACGGATATTTTTCTGGCTTACCACTCATGGTCTGCATAAATTTACCAGTAAAGGAACTCCAGTGTCTACTGATGATATGCTAGGCAGAGAAAAAATCATGATTATTGAAGCATGGAAACAAGCAGACTTTCTGTATAAAGGCTACATTTTGAGTTCTTTAGAGGATGACTTATATAATTTCTATAGTGCAATAACAACTTCAAAAGAGTTGCGGGATGCACTTGAGAAAAAATATAAGATAGAAGATGCATGCTTGAAAAAGTTTGTGGTCGCAAAGTTTTTAGACTATAAAATGGTAGATAGTAAAACAGTTGGATCTCAAGAGCACGAACTTCAACTTATTCTCCATGATCTGATTGTTAAAGATATGGTAGTAATTGAATCTTTTCAAGTGGCTGTAATGATCGAGAAGTTGTCTCCTTCGTGAAAAGATTTCAAAAATTATCTAAAGCACAAGCATAAAGAAATGAAGCTTGAAGATCTTCTTATTCGGCTCAAGATTGAGGGATATAACAAAAACGCCGAAAATAAGTCTCGTAAGAGCTCAACAATCATTGGAGTTAATATTGTTTAATAAGCTCCTACCAAAGGCAAAAAGAGAAAGAAGTCCAACGGGCAGAAGTTAGAACAGGCCAAGAAGAAATTCAAAGGAAATTGTTACAACTCTGGCAAGCCTGCTCATAGGTCTTCTTATTGTCATGTTCCAAGAAAGGACAAAGAGAAAGGCAATAGCAAAATTCAAACAAACATCGTGGAAATGATGGAAGATGCAGATGACTTGTGTGCAATGATCTCAAAGTACAACTTAGTTGGAAATTTCAAGGAGTTGTTTCACGACTCAGGTTCCACTTGACAAATTTTCTCTGTGAAAGAAGCCTTTGCAACATACACTCCTGCTGAGTACGATGAAGATTTGTTCATGGGAAACACAGCAACAACAAGGATTGCAGGAACTGGAAACTAATGTTGAAAATGAAACCGGCAAGGTGTTGACTTTGAACAGTGTTTTGCATGTCCCTACTATTAAGAAAAATTTAGATTCTGCTGCACTACTTATTAAGAACGGGTTTTAAGTGTGCCCTAGTTAGTTATAAAGTTGTAATAAGTAAGAACAAAATGTTCATAGGAAAGGGCTACCTCAATGAGGGTCTCTTCAAACTAAATATAATGGTTGTTGACAGTATTAATAAGAATTTTGTTTCTATCTACTTAATTGAGTCAAATAATTTATGGCATGCCCGTTTGGGACATGTAAATTAAAAAGTCTTGTGAAAATTGGTTACTCTAGAAATATTGTCTGATTTTAAATGCGATAAATCACAACGCGAAATTTGTGTGGAACGTAATTAAACACCCTTAGAATTCTGTTGAAATAAATTCCAAAAGTTTAGACTTAATTCACACAGATATATGCGATATCAAGTCGACACCATCTTGTGGTGGAAAAAAGTATTTTATAACATTTATTGACGACTGCACTCGATTTTTTATGTATATTTGTTTAAAAGTAAGGATGAAGCAATTGATGCATTTAAGCAATAAAAAAATGAAGTGGAAAACCAATTGAATCTAAAGATAAAAATGATTCATAGTGATAGGGGTGGAGAATATGAATCTCTTTTTGCAGAGATATGTTTGGAATATGGTATTATTCATCAAACTACTGCACATTATACACCATTGTTAAATGGTTTGGCGGAACGGAAGAACAGAACATTAAAAGGAAATGATGAATGCCTTGATGATCAATTATGGTTCACCACGAAACCTTTGGGAGGGAAGCAACCCTTATGGCTAATAAGATACTCAATAGGGTACCCCATCGAAAAACACAATCATTCCATATGAGTTGTGGTAAGGAAGGAAACCCAACTTGAAATAATTCAAAATGTGGGTGTGTTTTGCCAAGGTAGATGTTCCTTTACCGAAGAGGGTTAAAATTTGACCCCAAACAGTAGACTGTGTATTTATTGAATATGTTGTGAACAGTAAGGCCGTAAGGCCTGCCGATTTTTAATTCACAAATCTTATAATCCTGAGATTCATGTTAATACGATAATTGAGTCAGATAAAACAAAGTTTTTGAAAATATTTATCCGTATAAAACATAATGTGATTCGACAAGTGAAAGACCTAAACGACCACAAGAAGAATGAACGGAAAATACACTAACTAGTGAGGATCTTGGGCGTAGTACTGCTTCTTTTGGACAAATTTGTGGTACTATTGCTTGAAAATGAGCCTCAAACATTCAAAGCAGCAATCTTCGTCTGACTCAACTTATTGGAAAGAAGCAGTCAATAGTTAGATCGAATCAATTTTAAGTAATCATACTTAGAAATTGGTTGATCTTCCTCCAGGAAATAAACCTTTAGGATAAAAATGGATCTTTAAAAGGAGAGTGAAACCCGATGAGACTATTGACAAATATAAGGCTAGACTTGTAGTCAAAGAATACAGACAAAAGGAAGGTCTGGACCACTTTGACACATACTCTCCAGTAACAAAGATAACATCAATTAGGATGTTAATAACACTAGCAGCAGTACATGATCTGAAAATCCACCAAATGGATATAAAGACGGCCTTCTTAAATGGAGAGTTGGAGGAAGTAATTTACATGGAACAACCTAAAGGGTTTATAGTTCTTGGTAAAGAAATAAAGTGTGCAGACTTGTGAAGTAACTTTATGGACTCAAGCAAGCAGCCAAACAATGGCATGCTAAATTTGACCAAACAATGTTGGCAAATGGATTCAAGATTAACGAATATGATAAATGTTTTCACATAAAAAACATTAGGAATCATGAAGTCATTGTTTGTTTGTATGTTTATGACATGTTAATAATTCGTAAAGACATTGACGATATAAATGCTAGTAAGTGCATGTTGTCCATCATGTTTGATATGAAGGACTTAGGAGTTATAGATTTGATCTTTGGGTTCAGGATCATCTATACTCCTCGGGGACTAGCATTATCTCAATCTCATTATATTGACAGAGTATTCGATAAGTTCAAGTACTAGAATTTCAATATTTTCAAAACTCCAATTGATCTAATATGTACATTTCAAAATAATGAAGGTCAAAGTGACTCTCAATTGGAATATGTTAGTGTATTAGGAAGTTTGATGTATATTATGAATTGTATGCGACCAGATATAATATGTGCTATTAACAAACTGAGTCGGTTCACTAGTAATCTTAATCAATCTCACTGGATGGCAATGAAATGTGTGTTGGGATATACGAAATAGACACAACACACTTTGCATTATAATAAATATCATGTTGCGCTTGAAAGATATAGTTAAACAAATCGGATCACCGGGACAAATGATGTAAAATCTGCAAGTGTTTATGTGTTCATAGTTTGTGGAGGAGCAGTCTCTTGGAAATCGTCCAAATAGACATGTATTTCTTACTCCACAATGGAATCTGAATTTATTGCTTTGGATAAGGATGGTGAATAAGCTGAATGGCTCCAAAATTTCTTAGAGGATATTCCGTTCTGGCCCAAACCTGTTGGACCTATTTGCATACATTTCGATAGTCAAGCAACAATAGGTAGGGCAGGGAGCGTCATGTACAAAGGGAAGTCTCGTTATATACGACGGATACATAACACCGTACGACAACTTCTCTCTAATGGAATTAGCACAGTTGACTATGTAAAGTCAAGCGATAATGTGTCAGATCTACTAAAGAAAGGCCTAGTGAGAGAGGTAGTTGAAGATCATATAAGAGAATAAGTTTACGGCTTAGGACAAGTCAGCATGACAGTAACTCTATCTAGAAGATAAGAGATCCCAAGAGCTAGATTCAAGGAAAAAAACAAGGTTGTGGCTGACGGTTTGACATTCTCAATTAAATCAATCCATTCTCATGATGAATACAATGTTCAGGAATAAGGTTAAGGCTTTAAGGCTTGATAATGAGGTAATAAAGCTTAAAGTTTTTAATGATTTTTTTATGTTTGACAGATTTGACCAAATAATGTATCTACGTGTGAGTGTGAAGTAGAAGCCACTTCAAAGAGAGTTTTATGTTGAATGCCTATTCTCTATACACTCATGAAACGAGGAGGTTTTCATGGCTGAAACAAATACAACTGAAGAACCATAAATAGTAAACGGTTGATTGTGTGACATATGGTTGTCTAGGTATACATGAAAGCTCGACGGTGCAAAGATATCACATCTACCCATTAACCGAGTATATCTGACATATGTTCACTACGGAAAGTCCAAGGAGAAACCTACTTATCCAGATGCAAGCAATCCTTGCCTGTCAAGTACACACTTGTCTGTGAATTCCTATGTTATAATCATTCCCCATCAATGTGGGGAATTGTTGAGTATATAGCAAAAATTGATGGGAAATTGAGGTAATTAGAGGAACTTGAAAAGTTTGAAACTTGAAAATTCCTTTTATTTTTTAATGAAAAAGTCATCTGTCCCTCATCGGTGGTTGAAACAAAAATAAGAGAGTTTAAATGTAGAAACACTCCTATTAATTGTTAAAAGGGTTGGAAAGAGGGACCCCCATTGCGCCGTCATCATCATCACTCGCTCGTCTCGACCTCAGCTTCATCTTCGACTTTGGCTTCGGATCGATTGAGAGATTATTTTTTGGACAGAGTTTATTTTAATTATTTAATTAATTAAATTAAACATTTTCAATTAATTAGTTTATAACAGTAACGTTTCCAGTTATTTAGTTCAAATTAACCGAAATGTTTTAACTTTTAGTTGATTAACCAGACTCAACTTGAATACGCGCGCGATCCATCTGATTTTAAAAAAATTCCCATTTTATTTAAATTTCCTGCCGTTTTGTAAATTACTGTTCTGAAAGGTTGCAACTTTCAAGAAAAGTCATTACCATTTGAAAGGTTGCAAACTTTCATTAATGGTCGTGTGGATTCTGTAAGGGTTGCAACATTTTGAAACCTGTTCCTCTTGCCTATAAATGTCATTCACTCTTCAGAATTTTTCCTTACGAATTTTTCTGATCTCTTCTTCTTCTTCTGCACAACAATTACTTCGTGTATTTTACTGTTGTTGAGTGGTTCACTAACACCAGAGTTTTTGGTATCTATAACTCTGGTGATTGAGATCATTTTACCCTGGGAGGTCATATTACAAATCAAACCTCGGATACTAAAGGGAAATAATTTTCTTAAGGGGACACTATGAGTTCAGTGACATGATCTTTTTCCTGTTAAATTTTCTTCAGATTCAGGTACTTGTTTTACAGATTTTAGGTTTTTGTGAATTAAATTTTTGTTCTCTTTCTTACTGATTCAGTAAATTTTGGTTACTTCGTGTTTCTGCAAAATTTATTAGAATCAGTAATTCTGGTTTTTTCTAACAGAAATTGGCAACATTCGTTGATGCTCTTTTCATGGGAATTTGGGTATTGGCTTTCCATTTGAGAAGAGAAGAAGAGAACTCAGAAATGTGCAATTAACTATGAAATGTGCTTTACATAGAAAATTTTTCTTAATAGTGCAAGGGGATTTACGTTTAATTTTATTCTTTTGGTTCTTTATTTAATTTCTTTTTTGTTTTCATTCGAGAGAGAACTTTATAATTTGTGTTCACATAATCAGTGAAAATTGACGAATACATACACCGTGGATTATTTTTCCTAAAAAAGTAATTGATCAATTTGCGGAGAGAAAATAGTAGTAAAAAATTCAAAAAGGGCACATGATTGTGGTAAGACATTTCATATGTATTTTTTTTATGATTCCACCCTCATATGAAGGAATTTCTTCCTAATTTAGCTAAAACAACGTAACGTGCATCAACGTAGTCCATTGAATTATAATTTTATTGTTTAGTCCACTATTTCTAAAATAGAGTTTAACTTTTAATTGTAATATGATAATATAGCCATGATAATAATTATTTTCTTGATAGAAATGTAAGTATAAATGAACAGAGAAAGCAAATTATTGAGATTTCAAAAATGAATCACTAGAGTGAACATAGGATGAACATATATTTTCGTCTTCCTTTTTCTTGGGCTATGAATTATTTAATATATTTGTTCTTTTTTGTATTTATATTAAGTATGAATTTTTTTATGCATGCATTTCCTGTTATATTTTTTGTTCATTTAAAATTTGAGAAAATGGAATGTCCTACAATACACTCCTTGCTAGCCATATAAAAATAAATTAGAAAAATGTGGTTGGTCATAAAATTATCTTAAATCAAATTAGAAATTCTATAAATAATACTTAAAAGTTTATTAATATGTTTTTTATTGAAAATTTTTTATTATTTTTTTATAACCGTACAATATTAATAATTAAGATACTTCATACTTCATTAGACAAAACCTATATGATATGCATGTGATACAAAAAATAAGAAGACTACAATTTTGCAAAGATAAGGTAGAAACGTAAAGATATGTAATATTTTCACAATAGGTTATGTTGTTCATATATCAAAATTAAATTATGCTACTAAAACAAAGAATTTGTCAAACTAAATATTTGACATACATT
Organism: Solanum lycopersicum; assembly: GCF_036512215.1. Classification (NCBI taxonomy): domain Eukaryota; kingdom Viridiplantae; phylum Streptophyta; class Magnoliopsida; order Solanales; family Solanaceae; genus Solanum; species Solanum lycopersicum. Next base: position 29,571,936 of record NC_090807.1, on the reverse strand, counting down.
CAAACCTCTATTTGAATATAATTTGTTATAACAACATTTTTCTACAATCTCCTAATTTTCTTTAGAACTAATTTTCGAGGTTATATTTTTTGTCTCTACAAAATTCTATTTATAACTGTGTTGACATTCACTATAGAAGTACATTTTTTTTTTTGTAAAAGTATCTCTCTATGATAGACTTACTCAAATATTAGTTGAGTAATAGTTTTTTCAAAATATATATTTCATATAAAGATAGAGTATTAAAATATTTATGGCAATTGTAATTGTTGACACCCAATTTTGACCCTATGCAATTCGAGTTAACTATCGAGTTTCTTCAATTTCGAACAGTTTGAAATAATAATCTATGAAAACCCTAAAAATAATATATATATATATATATATATATATATATATATATATATGTTGTCTTGTATAATTTTCATCTTTTATATAATTTTTTAATAAATAGCTAAAACATAAATATTTAGTATTAAGACGTATTGATTTCCTTTAAATAACTGAATTTTATAATTTTGTATTTTAATTAATGAATTTATGTCTTCATAATTATTTTGTATTGTTTAAATTAAGAAGCTCAAACAATTAATGGATAAGTATTCATCTTATTTTTTTTATATTTTTTAGCCAATTTAATTATTGGACTCAATTTTGCTATATTTAAGTTTAATTTGATTACAACAATAATAAAAGTGGCCAAATTTCCAGCCTAAACGTGTGCTTCATCTCTCACTTTTCTTCCTCCGAAACCCAAAAACAACACAAAGAACCATAAGTTCTTCATCCAACTACACTACCCACCACCATTGAAAATCCCTCCCTCCATAGTCAAAGATTACAAATCACTAGCACAAATTGTTGACTTAAGGTTAGATAAATCTCATCATAATCTAATCCGAATCGGAAGATATTACATCGAATCCTGATTATTAGGAGTATATTTTCCTCTCACTCAGTTTCTCCTCCATTATATTTCAATCAATCTTTCATCTCCCGCTGAAATGATTTTTAAATTCAAGCCTTTGTTTTTTCTATAAATACATGTTATTGATGCCATTAATAAATATACTGCAAGAGGGACACAAGGAGAGATTTCTACCATTAGATACAACAAAATAGAGACAAAGAAAAGAAAAAATAGGTATAGAAACATAAAATAAAAAAAAAGACGGACAAAAAAGATAGGATAAAGATAAGTTTGAAGAATTCGAAAGGTCTTAAAGGTGAAAAATTAAAATTAAAATAAAAACAGAGTGTTTTTCGATTTGAATTCGAAGTTATTTTATTTTTTCGGAGCTCATCGAAATAGGCTCATAGTGGTCGCAGTTCTTCGTGGTTAAGATAGCTCTCCCAGTTCCTTCCTTAAAAAAGGTTTGGAAAAAACAAATACGATCCTGTATACATCCAATATACATTGGTATACATCAGATGTATACAAAAACGGGAATTGAGCAGAGAGGCCCAAGTACTCCAGTTCTTGAGGTTTAATTTGGGCTGAATTCCAAGTCATTTACAAAAACTAGACTTGGGTGTAAGTCAATTATTTCCTTAGTTATTTGACTTATACTTATTGCTTATTTGTGATTTGTTTGTTTAGCTCTTACCCTTTATTTGGTTTGATTTAATTAAATTAAATTTCCCTAAAGATGTGTTTGATTTTTCATGTTAGTTCATTAATACAATTTTATTTTTTTTATTTCTTATACTTTATCTGATAATCTTTAGTCAAAACTTTTAGGATTAATTAATTAAGTGAATCCTTTTTTAAAAATAATTACTTATTTTAGATATACTCTTTAATTATTACCATTTCTAACAATATAAAATAATATTTTATTATTAGTTTTTCTCTCTGGCTTCTTTCTCTTTTTTCTTTGTCAGCTTTTTAATTCTTCTCTCTTTTTCGCTCTTTTCTTTTTGTGGATCTTCCTCTTACTTTTTTTTTCTATTTTGCTTTCTTTTTGCTGCACTCTCTCTCTCTCTCTTTCTGTTATTTTTTTTTCTCTTTTATTTCTCTCTTTACTTTCTTTCATAGAGTTTCAATGATTCGTAGAATGAATAAATTTTTTTATCAATAATTAACTAATTACATAAATAAATTAATCGTAACAAATGAAGAGACATCTTAAATTACAAAATGAATTAATCTTGAAATAAAAATATATTACACACATATTAAAGTTGAATTAAAATGTATTACACGCAATGATCTATAGATTAAATTAAACTTGTCTTAATAATGAATTAGACAAGTAATCCAATAGTAATAAATAAATAAAAAGATTGCAAAATAAATTTAATTTATTTAAATTGTATTACACAATATTAAAGTTGAATTAGAAGAGAATTTAGAATGGATGAAAATGTAACTAACAAAAGACAAGACAACGATCTATAAACTGAATTAAACTCATAGTATCCATGAATAAAATTTATATCATATGTATCTTATAGATTATCTTTGCTTTTATCACTAAGATAATCAATTAATTAAATAAGTAATCTAATTGTAACAAATGAAGAAACACAATAAACTGTCAAATGATTTAAATTTGAATAAAAAAATGTGTTACACAAATATCAAAATTGAATTGGAAGTGAATTGGATATGAATGCAAAATGTAGCAAAAGAAAGAGCATTATGTGATTTCTAAATTGAATAAAACTTGTATCAATAATGAATTAAAGACGTAGTTCAATCATAACAAATCAATCGATAAACTGCAAAATGAATTAACTTGTAATTAAAGTCCATACACAAATATTAAAGTTGAGTTAAGTATATATAAAAATATGTAACTAATGAAACACCAGACAATGATTTTTAGAGTGAATTAAACTTATACCAATAATGAATTAAATAAATAATCTAACAATAACAAATAATATACTACAAAATGAATTAAATATGCATTAAAAGTATATTACATAATATTAAAATTGAATTACAAGAGGAAAATAATATTAAATGGAAAACGTAACTAAAGAAAATAATATAATAATCTATAGATTGAACTAAACTTGTATTATTTATGAATAAAACATGTATATGTGTCTTACAAATTATTTAGTTTGTATCACTAAGAACATGCGTGATGTTTTCTATATACATTACAAAGTTATTACAAGTGTGTTACTTAATTTATTTTGGTTAAGATCACTAAAAAAGGAGTGAAATTTGTAGTATGTATTATAAATGTATTGTTCGTGATTTGAATATAATATTAATAAAATTATGAAACATATCTAATACAACTTTAATACGATTGCGATATCGTTCCATAAACTTCACCTTTTTCGAGTTTTTGAATCTTAATTTTTTTCCTAAAATTAGTTATAAACTTAACCAAACCCTCTTAAATTAGGGATATAAACTACAAACGAAATTTCACTTATTTGTAGGTACAACCTATCCAAATTAATCACAAATTTATAAAATTGAATCTTTATAATTACCATCGATGATGAAGTCTTGTTTCTATAATTTTAAAATTTTGAAATTTCTATTTGAGAGCATGATATTGTACAATTTTCTATTTTTTCTATTCCCTTCGTTGTCCTGTTTTTTTTAATAAAACTAGTGAAATATGAAAAAAAAAATTATTTAAAAATATTCATTTAGATGAAAGTTTCAAAAAAAAAAGAATAAAAAAGAGAGAAGGAAGAGATTGACACAGAAAGAAAAAAAAAGAGGAGGAAGAGAAAAAGGACAGAGAAAGAGTGACTCAGCGAAGGAAGATCAACTGTATAATTTTTTAATTCTTTAAATTGGTATATTTATTTTGTAAAATTATATTGACATAAATCGTAAATATTTTTTTATAATGGTACATTTATGTGATTTACCCAAACTTTTATTTATTCATCAATTTATTTAAAATAATTTATCCTGATTTAACTAACCAAATTAATTTAAACTTTCATCTGTAAAATGATTCAAATAAATTCTTTCATAATATATATATATATATATATATTAAAAATGTTTTAATTTTTATCACGTCTTTAAATGTTAATCTTAAGGTATTTTTTTAGTGCTAATCTAAATCGTTTTTTAGAAGTTTTGATCACTTTCAAATAATTAACTTAGTTTCCTTTTCCTAAAAAACTCAAAAAAAATCTTCTTGTGTACATTTATTTATTTCCATCTCAAAGTTAGTCAAATATTTAACCTAAGTCCTAGGATAACCGCGTGTTAACGACTACTTTAAGTGCTAGTGATAATAACCTCTTACCCATTTTATCTAATTTTGTAAAGATTAAATGTGCTAGAGACTTTTCTAAATTAAGTTTTAATAATTTCTTTAAAAAAATTAAGTGATGACTGTTTCTAAGTATTTTTCTAAAATTGTTTTATACTTGGAGCATTCCAAAAAGTGATTTTCAAAAGATAGTAAAATTGCGGCATAACAAAAAAGGAGACTCTGCTGGAAAAATAATAGATTTTAACCATAACAAACTTAGATTAATATTTAAGATTTTTAGCATATGCTTACTTTGCTTGCTTTATTTTACATGCACACTGCTCTATTTTTTATGCTTATATGATACAAAATGTTTATTTGTTATTTTTTATCTAAATTTTTTTATTTGTTACAGCTTTTTGTAAATTATGTATTTGTTACTGCTTTATAAACTGTCATTCCGTTCATACTTCCTCCAATTCTGGAAAATTCACACAATCACATGTACACGTGATGTGTGTTTTGCGCACCTGCAAATTTCTTTCAAAATTTCAAAAGTTAGGAGAGTTGACATATGCGCGGGGTGTCCGGATCATTTTTTTTGTGACCGCGTAGCCTCCTCACTCGAGTTTTCCACTCGGGAACCTTGTGTCTAGTAAGTCAAATCATAGAAAACATAAGATAGAGCTAAACCACCCCTCAATTTAAGTCATGCATGCATATACCTTAGGTGGATCGATCCTTGGTATCGATACCACATTTTAGAAGTCCACTCCTGTGTCGACGGGTTTCACAACCTAACGACCAACGAGCATGTTTTGTGCAACATGATAATGATAGACGGATCCAAGCCTAATTTTGACATAGTAAGCTTAGAAATTATGTGTTTATTTTATTTTGATTTGTAGGATGGATTGAGTCCCCAAAGTGACTAAAATTAGGACGATCGAGGGTTTTCCACACAAAATGAGGGCATGGTGGGAAAATTTTAATCCAAGTGAAAAACTAGGTATTGCAAGAATGTTGAGATGCCTCCCTACGCTATTCAAGGTTAACCTGGACAAACATGTAATTAGAGCATTAATTCAGTATTGGGATCCAGATCATGTTGTGTTCGCAATCAAACACTTTGAAATGACGCCTACATTGGAGGAAATCTGTTTCACCATTTTGAAGTATCGAGAAAGATAAATTATTCCCACAGTCAATCAGGGAAGAAATTTCTTCGCTACTTAGGATTGAAAAATTAAAAGAAACTTCGATGCTTCAAACATAATTGGGTTTCTTTGGATTACTTATATGAAAAGTATGGATGCTTGAATAGTTACAAAGTGTTCAGGAAATAATTCTCTTGCACTTATGCTCATCGGCAAGCTAGATACCCTATCGTATTTTCTATGGCTTTACTAGGGACTTTAGTTTACCCACGAGAACATGATCATATTAGCACCTGCATATGTTCTGTGGCTCGAGTAGTTTTTAAAGGTGTTAATAGCAAAGAACTCACTCTGGTTCCCATGATTTTAGCAGAAATATTTTGAGCTCTTGGGAAATGTAAGAGAGGGCAATAAAACTTTTTTCAAGATTGCAGTTTTCTGTTACAAACGTGGGCAATGGAACAATTCCACTAGCGTAAAAATATGGATGACATATGTTTTTGTAATGCAAATCATATTGATAATTTTTACGACAGGATGAGAAGGTTTGTGTCTGCAGTTGGTACTGATGACAGGTATGAATATCTAGCCTCCCTCATCAGTAACCAAATTCAATGGAAATATTCATTACTCTCGCATTCCCCCACCTATATAAGATGCAGGAGGTTTTACTATATTGAGATTATTGGGTTGAAAAGTCTCAAGTCATATGCTCTGGTGCGTGTGATTCAACAGTTTGGTCAAGCACAAGTAAATTCCTCTTCGAGCAAACATAAGGATTTCTGAAATTTCCTTCAGACTAAACTTTGAAGTCCTTAAATCTGGAGAGATTCTTCATGAATGGAAAAAGATTCTCACGATAGATATAGGAAATGGACCAAAAAGAGAGATTCTAGAATATCAAGTATGGCTTCGAAAAGACCGCAATACAACATGAGTCTAGGAGGTGAACATGGTTTTGATGATATTGGGACGATGATATGGTTAAGACATTCTCATCTTGGAACCAAAGTGGTCACTCCTAAAATTTGGACTCAAATAGAAAAAATAATGCAATATTTGGAAAATACGGGAACATGGCCTAGCACGTATGAGCTTCTTCTTCACTTCTTCCACCAGCATGATTGATAACAACAAACATTTTGGCAAAGCCTTAGTTTTGTTATTCTCTCTTTGTTGTACTCTTTTGTTAGTATTTAATAAAACTTGGGGTCTATATTTTCTAAACTCGAGTTGTCACAAATTATTGGGTTAGATCAATCTATCATAATGTTTGACGTTCAGGACTACCTCTTGTATAAAAAGGTCATGAATCTAGGGTACGATATAAACTGTCTATGTGTTTCCTAAGTTTCTCAGAAATAAATAAATCCTCTACTCTAAATTTTTATTTGTCCGTCTCATAAAGATTGATTTGCTAGAAGTCAAACTTCATTGGGTTTTAATTCCCTGAAAGGATACATCGCAATCTATTTAAGGCTCGGTCCCTAGTTTTTATATTTTTATTCTCCCTTATTAATGAAGGATTTTGAAGATCTCACTTACAAAAGATACAAGTGGAAGAAATTAACAAAACTCTATACAAGTTGACTTTCCTGATTCATTTAAATGAACTAACTAAAACAAATTTCCGTTTCAGTCCTTCCTTCCACCAAAAATACATTCGTGGATTATTCTGCTTAAAGTAAAATGACACTTAAATGTTTATTCTTGTATCAAATTATTTGTATTTCTCATTATAAAAAATAACTAAGATAGCTACCTTTGAGTTGTTTTTTATTTATCAGGTAACGAGAACTAATTTGTGTTGAGAAACTGGCTGAGCATTCGTACTTCACAGATCTAAAGTCTCTAAAAATTCCTTCCTGGGCCAAAATCTATTGAAAGGAAAATAAAAGATGACTACAAATTGTGAGGATATTGGTTTGAATGAGATCACAATAACAAACTCTATCATTGCTGAGAAGAATGAGTTGATTGCTCAACTAGCTCAACAAATTTCTTAAATGAGGGTCGAGATACATAAAACTCGGGAATTAGCAAATTTGGCTATCACTGTAAACACTCCTCCTCCAAACAACAAAATACCTCCACTCCATTTCCATACTCCTAATCCAACACCCGAGCATTTCCCACACAATCCACCTATTGTTCCAAACCAATAGCTTCAAACCATCGAATTAAACACAACTAACCAATATCATGCTAGCTCTTCCTACCGAATTTCTCATCCTTCTCAAAGCCTAAATTCTAACAAATCTCAAGCATTTCCTTCCATGTACAAAAATCCTCCTCAAAAAACTTCAAACCCACCAACTATTCAACCCCTATCTCCAAAAGCCACTTTCCATATTTCAATCCTTACAATACCTAAACTTCCATACACGACATATCACAAAACCGATCATTATGAGGAGAAGGAAAATAAGTGGAGGGTCAAAGAGGAGATGACTAAGAAGAGTATGAAGGAAGAAATTATGAAAGCTATGAAAGAACTTCATTATACCCCAGATGTTATGGAAGTAAGAAGACTTGTGTATCCACCCAAACATGGACCTTCCCAAGGGGTTTAAGGTACCAAAGTTTGACACTTTTGGAGGAATTGTGAACCCCTTAGATAACTTAAGGGATTATTGTTACCAGCTCATTGGAGTTGGGAAAAATGAATCATTATTGTGCGGTTTTTATCAGAAGTTTGAATGTGGAGGCCTTGGAATGGTTCGCCTCCCAAGACGCAAAACAATGGTCTAGTTGGAATCCTTTAGCTAAAGATTTTATCGAAACATTTTCTTATAATGTGGAGATTGTTCCAGATTGATAATCTTTGGAAAAGATACCGTGAATATGCATACAAGTGGAGAAAAGAGGCTGCCACAGTTCAACCTCCCATGCCTGAAAAGGAGATCACTAAAGTATTTTTTGCGTATCCAAGAGCGAAAATAATATTATAGAATGATGTTGCTCATTGGAGCAAAATTTGCTAAGATAGTGAAAGTAGATGAGACTATCGAAGATGGTCTTAGGACCGGAAATATTGCCTGTGTGGCATCCCAAGTTGGATTTTTGGGACTATTGAGGAAGGAAAAAGAGGATGTGTCCTTTATTTCTCATCCGTATGATAAAAGGACAAAAATATCGTTCGGATTTAGCTTTAGAAAATCTTCACCCTCCAAAGTCTATACCCTAGCTCTACAGAATCCCTACCTAATATTCTATGTCCAACCAGATTATCAAACTCATCCTTCTAATCTTTAAGCTCCACATTACCAAAATACCCATCCAATCTACCAAACTCCACAATCAAATTTTAATACTCAACCACAACCAAAATTCCAAACACCCAAACCTCCCCGCCAAAATCTTTTCAATTACCGCCAAGTACCTCCACCTCAACAAAATAACTATGACCTTCCTCGTCCATACTTTGAAAGGAAACCTCCTAGAATATTCACTCCTCTCATTGAAAGTCGAATCAAGTTGTCCGAAAGATTGAAACCTGCTAGCATGATTTATCTCATTGAACCTAAACCCATAAACACAAACTCTAAATTCTTTAGAGCTCATCAGATATGTACTTACCACTCCAATAGAGTTGGACATACCATTGAGATTGCATCAACCTGAATCATAAGATTCAAGGCTTAATTGATCACTAGGTGGTCACCCTTAAGGCTGCTTACTCCTAATATGCAAAGTAATCCTCTACCAGATCATGGGGGAGATACTATTAATATGATTGAAATAAAAGATGATTGGGGTGCATCTAAGATGATTGTCCCATCAAATCTTGACAATCTTAAGAAGGTTGTAGACTCGCTAAGCATAAGCAAGAAGCCCGAGTGAGTGATAATAACACCCATCAAGATTTTGTTTTGGGACAAAAGAAGGGCCTTACTAAACAAGAATTTGTGATAATGGCACCTCATCAAGCTTAATGACAAAGGAAGGCCTTACCAAGAAAGAGTTTGTGATCGAGATTGCTACCGCCCATGGTGTTACTAGGCCTCGTAGATGTTACACACCAGAGGAATCGCCTCAAGGAGGCAACTAGAAAGATTACCAGAAAAGGCCAATTAGTGAAGCTAAAGCGGAGGAATTTTGGCAAAGAATACAATCTAATGAGTATCCTATTGGGAAACATTTGGAGAAGACGCCTGCTCAAATTTCTGTGTGGGCATTAGTGATGAGTTCATAGCAACATAGGCATGCTTTGTTAAAGTCTTTGAATGAGACTCATGTAGAGGTAGGGATAAATAGTGATAATCTCGCAGCCATGGTAAGCAAAGTCATCCGAAGCCATCGTGTTAGTTTTAACTATGAACAGTTGCCTTATGAAGGAGTGATGCATAACAAAGCCTTGAACATCACAATCAAATGCCGGTACAAGATTTTGAATCATGTTCTAATAGATGAAGGATCTAGACTTAATATTTGCCCCTTGTCAACTCTCAAGAAACTGAATTTTAATCTTGGGAAGATTCGTCAGAACCAAGTCAATGTGAGACCTTTAGACGGGGGTCAAAGAGAAACACTAGGCGTTGTTAGTTTGGTTAATAAAGGAGGACTTGCAGATTTCACAATCAATTTCCAGGTCATGCACATTACCACTATCTACAATCTTTTACTTAGAAGACCTTGGAAACATATGGCTAGGGTCGTGCCCTCTACCCTCCACCAATTGATGAAGTTTTTGTGGGACGATCATGGTGATTCATGGTGAAAGAAGACATTTGAATGACTATGCCCCGATAGCCGGCAATTTGACTGGAGGTTCGGACTTTTATACAGTAGAGATAGTGAATGCTACCGGTGATGAATTAACTTTGCATCCTTCTATACCATCCGGTTACAATATGATAGCCACATTGATGTTAAGAAGTGGATTTGAACCTTGTTTTAGGATGTAAGGTATCACTGATCCTATTCAAATTTTCACAAAAAGGTTCAAGGTTTGGCTTGGGATACATCCCAATAGCAGATGATAAGATAGAAGCTTTGGGAAAAAAGATGGTTGATTGAGAATTAGCAAAACTCGCACCTCTCTTGTACCAATCTTTTCCTGTACAAGAATATGACAATGATGTCGGTCTCCGGCAGGGAATCGGGAATCTTTATGAAGAATCTAATGCTTTACTTGAGGTGATGATCGAGACATCTGGCATTCTAGATGCCAAACCAGAGGAACGAGTGCACAATTGGACATCCACAAAGCTCCTGGTTCCTCACTCGTCTAGATAGGTAAAGACATATCTATTTTGCTTATTTCTGAAATTGGTGGTAGTTTGATTGAGGCTTGATACCCACCCTTATGTTGTTTTACCTCTTTAAGTTTTAATTTCCTTCGTGATGTTTCAAAAGGCAGCTTGACATATGGTCATGACCAAAGTTTGTACTTTCTTTTAATATAAATGAACGCGTCCTATATTGCTAAACTTTGTTTATTCACAACTTACTAATTTTTCTTTTCTATTTTTCAAAATTATTTTTATCTGACATGGCTTATTTATGATTTCACTAAAAATAATTTAAAATCTGCCAATATCATGTCCTGTCATAAGCTGAGTAGAAGAGAATGAGTTGCAGGAATATGATGAAGAGACCATGGTTTCGAAACACCTCGCGGAGAATTGAAATAGTTTGAGAATCAAGAGAAGCCAAACATAGAGGAGACTAAGACCGTGAACCTGGGAGACAAAAAAATTATTAAAGAAACTAGGATTAGTTTCCACCTCAAGGAAACTTAAAAAAGAAGGTCTCGTTAGTTTGCTTAAGCAGTACATCGACGTATTTTCTTGGTCCTATGATGATATTCCTGTATTGAGCACATATATTGTTTCTCACAAGTTGCCGATCAATCCAGATTTCAATCCGATAAAATACTAAAACTCAAAAGTTCAAGCCAGAATTGAGTTTGAGAATTAAAAAAGAAGTCACCAAACAGATTCAAGCCAAAGTTGTGGAGGTTACTAAGATCCAACTTAGTTAGCCAATATTGTTCCAGTGCCTAAGAAAGATGGTAAAATTAGCATATGTGTTGATTATAGAGATCTCAATAAAGCAAGTCCAAAAGACAACTTTCCATTGTCAAATATCCACATTCTCGTCGACAACTGTGCTAAGCATGAAATGCAATCATTTGTAGATTGCTTTGCGGGTTATCATTAGATTTTGATGGATGGAAAAGATGCTGAAAAGACAGCTTTCATTACACCTTGGGGTGTTTATCATTACCGAGTAATGCCATTTGGTATTTAAAATGTTGAGCGTACATACATGAGAGCCATGACAACTATCTTTCACGACATGATTTATAAGGAGATTGAAGTGTATGTGGATGACGTAATTATCAAGTCTCGCGAGATTTTAGATCATTTTACCCATTTGAAAAAGTTCTTTGAACGATTGCGCCAACACAATTTGAAGTTGAATCCCGGTAAATTTGCTTTTGGAGTAGCAGTTGGTAAATTATTGGGCTTTATATTCAATAGAAGAGGAATTGATGTTGATCCTACCAAAGTTAAGGTGATTCAGGATTTACCTCCTCCGAACACTAAGAAAGAACTTATGACTTTCCTTTGAAGATTGAACAACATCAGTCGATCCACAGCTCAATCCATGGCGATTTGCGAGCCTATCTTTAAGTTGTAGAAAAAAAGATGCACTGATGGTGTAGAACGAAGAATGTCAAAAATCTTTTGATAGTATCAAAGATTATTTAACAAATCCACCAGTATCGGTACATCCATGAGAATGAAGTTCATTGTTACTATACTTATGCGTCTCATCGAATGCATTCATGTGTTTATTAAGACAACATAATGAATCTGGGAAGAAGGAAAACACATCTACTATTTTAGCAAGAAGTTTACTCCATATGAGACTCGATACACTCTATTGGAAAGAACATGTTGTGCTTCGACTTGGACCGCCCAAAAGTTGAGGCATTATTTGTCTTGGTAAACTACATATCTTATGTCCAAGATGGATCCATTTAAGTATATTTTCCATAAACCTATGCCTACTAGAAAAATGGCAAAATGGTAAATGCTTCTGAGCGAGTTTTACATTGTGTATGTTACTCAAAAAGCGGTAAAAGAGCAAGCATTGGTGGATCGTCTTGCATAAAATCCAATCGATGAAGAATACGAACCGCTCAAAACATACTTCCCCAATGAAGATGTGTTTCTCATAGGAGAAAGAATTTCTAAGTCATACCCTGGCTGGAGAGTACTCTTTGATAGAGCAATGAATTATAATGAAGCTGGAATTGGAGTGGTTCTGATATCGGAATCCGGTCAATATTACCTCGTGGCGGCTAAACTTCGATTTTATTGCACCAATAATATGGCAGAGTATTAGGCTTGCATTCTTGGCCTAATATTAGCTATTGACATGAATGTCTAAGAGTTGATGATAATCGTAGATTCAGACTTATTAATTCACCAAGTTCAAGGGGAATGGGCCGTGAAGAATCCAAAGATTGTACCATATGTACAACTGGTGCAAATATTGAGCAAAAAATTTCAAAAGATAAATATAATGCACACTCAAAGGTTGCAAAATGAATTTGCCAACTCTCTTGCCACAATTTCTTCTATGATCAATCATCTACATCAAATTACATTAATCCTTTAGACATAGATTTAAAGGAACAACCTGCTCATTGCTCTCATGTCGAAGCGAAACATGATGGAAAGACTTGATATTATGATATAAAGAAGTACCTAGAGACTGGAATTTATCTAGAAGACACAACATCCAATCAAAAGAAGGCAATACATTGATTATCCAACAATTTATTTCCGAGTGGGGAAATCCTTTGTAGGAGTCCAGATTTAACACGTAGATTCCATGGAATCTACAAGACTTCTTGAGGAAGTACATGCTGGAGTTTTGGACCTCATATGAATGGGCTTACCTTGGCAAAATAATTCTTCAAGCTAATTATTTTTTGATGACTATGGAGCACAATTGTTGTAGATTTGTGCAAAAGTGGCATAAATGTCAAATACATGGTGATTTAATTTGAGTACCTCCTCACAAACTTAATCTTGTGGGATCACCTTGGTCATTCGTGGCAATGGGGAATGGATGTCATTGGCCCAATTGAGCCAGCCGCATCTAATTGACATAGATTTATTTTGGTTGTCATTGATTACTTCACCTAGTGGGTGAAAGTAAATTCTTATAAATCTGTGACGAAGAAGGTAGTGGTCGATTTCGTTCTTAACAACTAGATATGTCGATTTGGACTATCTTATTCCATTATTGCCAACAATGGTGAAAACCTCAATATTTAGTTGATGAGGGAGATATGTGATCAATTCAAGATTACTCATCGAAACTCGACTTCTTATCATCCTCAAATGAATGGAGCCGTAGAAGTTTCCAATAAGAACATAAAAAATATTTAAGAAAGATTATTGATAATCACAAAGGTTTGCATGATATGTTACCATATGCTTTGTTGGGATACAGAATAACCGTTAGAACATCAATCGGAGCAAATCCGTACTTGCTAGTGTATAGGACAGAAGCAGTGGTACATGTTGAAGTTGAAATACCTTCACTGAGGATCATTCAAGAAGCCGAACTGAGCAATGTTGATTGGGTTTGAATCGAATTGAAAATTTAGCCTTAATTGATGAAAAGAGGATGACTACTATTTGTCATGGACAATTACATCAACAGAGAATGATTCGTGCTTTCAACAAAAAGGTGAGATCTCGAACATTTAAAAAAGGACAATTGGTCCCGAACGCATCTTCCCCCCATCAAGAAGAGTATAAGAGGAAATTTTCACCAAATTGGCAAGGACTGTACATGGTTCGTAAAGTGTTATCTTGAGATGCCTTGATTCTATCAGAGATGGATGGCCAGTAGTGGGCAAAACCAATCAACTCAGATAGTGTCAAGAGATATTACGTCTGAAGATCCGTTTTTCTCATCACTTTCCTTTTAATCGTATTATTTGCTTGTAATTTATTATGTAAATATTTTATATCGTATTGAACTAAGTCTAACATGAATTTACAAAAATGAGATACGTAGGCTGCCTATGTCGGTATCGGTTATTTCTTATTTAAATTTCCTATTCTTTTATTCCTAAAAGGGGAACTACCTTTTACTTAATTCCTGCCTCAATGGGATACGTAGGCACCACAATGGATCGATCATACACCCCATTAAATTTCAATTTACCTTTATAATGGAAATTAGGGCAGAGTTTTTTAGAGGAGCTCAAAAATTCTAAAGATCCTTTGTCAGCAAGACAAGATTGGACATGCATTGGGAAAAGGCACGGGGCAGAATTTTTGGGATGATCTATAAAATTCCTCAAGTTTTCTTGCCAAAGGATTGAGAAATGACAAGACATTTCACTGGCAGAATTTTTGAGAAGGTCTCAAAAATTCCGCAAGTCTTCCTACCAAAAACTTGAGAAATGCCAAGACATTTCACTAGGGAATTTTTTTTAGAAAATCTCAAAAATTCTATTAAAAACTGTCAGAAAATCAGAGTGAATGAACCCCGATATCTCAGAAATTCAAAGTCGAACTTCATGTTTCCCAATTTAAACGGACTTTATGGATATGTCGAAAGTTGAACTTAAGTGTTCACTTAAGCTTTAATGTGACATGACACTTGGCAGTGACCCTCTTCAAATTACTTTTTAAAAATTTATTTTTCTTAAAAATTTAGACATATATCAAATATTTTGTATAAAATAATGATCTATATTATGTCTACCAAGAAGCGGGGAGCTAGAAGAAATCAACCAAGCATAGCAAAAAGAAGAGCGAACAATCAAAGAGGTCAACGCATAGTAGTTCATTTAAAACTAACAAATTTTCTGTGGATACAGGTTTGCAAGGATATCAAGAGATCATCATATTCAACATATATGGAAAGGTTCGAAGAGAAAAAGTAATCGAGACTGAAGTTTTCTTTATGCAGGAAAAGACATTGATATCCCTGCAATAGAAAGTAGTTAACTTAGCATTTTGATTAATACTTTCTTGTTCATATTTCTCAAAAAAAAAAAAGGTAGCCACAAAGAATATACAAGTGGTCAAGAAAAGTAGGTGAAAGCATCAAGAGGATGACACTTTAAGATGTAGAAATGACTATAATAACGTCATATTGCATTTTCCTGCATCAAAAACGTCTGAAGGGCATAAAGAAGACACATCAAATATCAAAGAGAATTTGAAGTGCAACTTGCCAAAATATACATTATTACGTTATTGTCGGAAGAGGCCAACGTTGAAGGATATTCGTAAGTTACATCGATACCAGATGTGGTGATGTGCATTGCCGAAAGGTCATCCATATTATATTATCAAAGGTGATAATATCATTGCCGAGAAGGCCATCCATATTATATTATCAGAGGTGATAATATCATTGTCGAGAGGTCCATCAAAATTATATTATCAAAGGTGGTAATATCATTGTCGAGAGGGTCACCAACATTATATTAACAAATGTGGTAATATCATATCAAAGATGGTAATGTCATTACCGAGAGGGCCATCATCTACAAATGCCGAGAGGTCCATTATATATTCAAAATGTCAAGAGGGCCATTGCATCTTCAAATGCCAAGAGGTACATTATATATTCAAAATTCCAAGAAGGTCAATGCATATTCAAATGCCAAGAGGGCATTACATATTCCATCACCAAGAAGAATATCATCTACAAATGCCAAGAGAGTAATTACATATTCCATCGCCAAGAAGGCCATCATCTACAAATGTCAAGAGGGCCGTTGCATCCTTAAATTCCAAGAGGGCCATTACTTATTCCATTGTCGAGAAGGCCATTATCTACAAACGCAAAGGGGGCCATCATCTTCAAATTGCCGAGAAGGCTTATCTACAAACGCAAAGGGGCCATCATCTTCAAACTACCGAGAAGGCCATTGCATATTCAAACCGTCGAGAAGGCCATCATATCCAAACCAGAGAGAGAGCCATTGCATATTCAAACTGCCAAGAGAGGCATTACATCTTCAAAATGCTGAGAGAGACTATTTTAAAAGTATCAAGAGAACCATCAACATATTGCATTAGTTTATTCTACTGCTTAGATATTAAAAAAAGAGTACTGTAAAGAATCATGTCATAAAAATGAGTCATAAACTTTATTTGCCTTACGTCAAACTAAAAAAGTTGACGTCAAACGCTCAAGGAGAGAAATTAAGTGCTAACAGGGTAAAGTACGCTATCTCTCCATTTGAATTACATTTTTACACTAATGAGTTTTATCTCAATCTTTGTCGAGATCATCCAAGAGAATGAATTCTCAAATCAAACCACAGATGCAGACGAGACATAAAAAAGGATGTAGTACAACGTGGAACTTTTTCGTAGAAGCAAACTGGGACATAGTCCAAAGGGGAGTATTAAACTCTTAAGACGCGAGCTGAGGCACAACTTCCACCTCAATCAAACCACACTCCTATCAAAGACATGTGGTTTTTTTGTTATTTTATCAGGTTCAATTTTGCATCCAAAAATTTCTCTCTCTTATCGGAAGCAACTTTTCAATTTGAGTGACAGTGCGCCAAGATCATTAGAAATTATGTCTGTGTAAGTTATTGATTATGGGTGTGAAATGCACCACATTCATAGATAAGAGGTTGCAAGTTTCTTTTCATACTCGATTCATTTGTCACTCTTTCCAACCCGAAGGTTATCATAAATACTAGATTTCCTTTTCAATCGATCGAGTGGAACAATAAACAACCTTATTCCTAAGGCTTAAAGATATGTAGGCAGACACAATGTTGAAAGCTCGGTTGTAGTTCCACATCCTCTCTAAAATCTTTTTCTCAGTCATTCCAATATCTTCATAATTTGATATCAAAATAGATTTTAAATTCTTTCACAATTATGCGTCAAATCGAGCGGATCAAACTACAAGTGGCCTAAATTCTCATATAGCTTCTTTTCTAAAAGAGATGAAATGAGTTGGTCAAAAATGGATTTGACAATCTTCTTTGTGCAGGTTCTCTTTCATCAACCCTAACCAGAGAAGGGGGCAATTGTTAACACCCAATTTTGACCCTATGCAATTTGAGTTAACTATTGAGCTTCTTCAATTTCAAACAATTTGAAATAATAATCTTTAATTTGATTAGAACAATAATAAAAGTGGCTAAATTTCCAGCCTTCACGTGTGCTTCTTCTCTCACTTTTCTTCCTCCAAAACCCAAATTCAACAACAAATAACCATAATTTATTCATTCAACTACACTACCCACCACCATTGACAATCCCCCCTCCATAGTCAAAGATTACAAATCACTAGCCCAAATTGTTGACTTAAGGTTAGATAAATCTCATCATAATCTAATCTGAATCGGAAGATATTAGGGGTATGTTTTTCTCTCACTCATTTTCTCCTCCATTATTTTTCAATCAATCTTTCATCTCCCGCTAAAATGATTTTTGAATTCAAGCCTTTGTTTTGATATAAATGCATGGTATTGATGGCATTTAGAAATATACTGGAAGAGGGACAAGAGGAGAAATTTCTACCATTACATACAAAAAAAATAGAGACAGAGAAAAGAAAAAAATAGGTATAGAAACATATATGAAAAAAGATAGTATTAAGATAAGTTTGGAGAATTTGAATGGTCTTAAGGTTGAAAAATAAAAATAGAAATAGAAATAGAGAGTTTTTCAATTTGATTTCGAAGTTGTTTTATTTTTTTGGAGCTTATCGAAATTGGCTCATAGTGGTGGTAGTTCTTCGTGGTTAAGATTGTTGTCCCAGTTCCTGCCCTAAAAAGGTTTAGAAGACATAAATACATCCAACATACACTAGTATATATCAGATGTATACAAAAACGGGAATTGAGCAAGAAGGCCCAATTGCAGCAGTTCTTGAGGTTTAATTTGGGCTGAAACCCAAGTCATTTACAGCAAGTAGACTTAGGTCTAAGTCAATTATTTCCTTAGTTATTTCACTTATACTTATTGGTTATGTGATTTATTGGTTTAACTTAACCCTTTATTTGATTTGGTTTAATTAAATTAAACTCCCAAAAAGATGAGCTAGATTCTTTATGTTAGTTCATTTGAACATATTTTTTTTATTTCTTATACTTTATTTGATAATCTTTAGTCAAAACTCTTATTTATTCATCAATTAATTTAAAATAATTTATCATGATTTACTTAACAAAATTAATTTAAACTTTCATCTGTAAAATGATTCAAATAAATTCTTACATAATATATTTTTTTAAAAAATGTTTTAATTTTTATCTCGTCTTTAAATTTTAATCTTAAGGTCATTTTCTTGTGCTAATATTAACCTCTTTTTTTAAAGAAGTTTTGATCACTTTCAAATAAATAAATTAGTTTCATTTTCCTAAAAAAACCCAAAAAAAAAACCTTCTTGTGTACACCTAATTATTTTTTCTAAAAGTTAGTCAAATATTTAACCTAAGTCGCAAGATAACCGCGTGTTAACGGGTAATTAAGTGCTCATACATTTTAAAGTAGTAATAAGAACCTCTTACTCATTTTCTCTAATTTTTAAAGACTTAATCTGTTAGAGTCTTTTTAAATTAAGTTATAATAATTTCGTCAAAAAATTAAGTTGAACTCTTTTCTAAGTATGTTTCTTAAATTGTTTTATACTTGGAGCATTCCAAAAAGTTGTTTTCTAACGATAATAAAATTAAAGCATATCAAAAATGAAGACTCTGCTGGGGAAATAATAGGTTCTAACCATAACAGACTTAAGTTAATTATTAAGATTTTTAGCATATGCTTACTTGATTGCTTTATTTTACATGCCTAATGCTTTATTTTCATGCTTATGTGATATAAAGTGCTTATTTTTTTATTGTTTATCTAAAATGTTTATTTTTTACTGCTTTTTATAAGTTATGTATTTGTTACTGCTATACGAAGTGTCATTCCGTTCATACTTTCTCCAATTCTGGAAAATTCACACAATCACACGTACACGTGAGGTATGTTTTGCGAGCCCGCAAATTTCATTCAAAAATCCAAAAGTTATGAGACCTTGCATATGCGCAGAAACACAGCCTCCTCACTTGAGTTGTCCACTCGGAACCTTGTGTCTATTAAGTCAAATCAGAGAAAACATAATGTAGAGCTACATCACCCCTCAATTTAAGTCATGCATGCATATACCTTAGGTGGATCGATCTTGGGTATTGATACCACATTTAAGAAGTCTACCCTTGTGTCGACGGGTTTCACGACCAAACGATCTACGAGAATGTTTTGTGCAACGTGATAATGATAGACGGATCCAAGCCTATGTTTGACATAGTGAGTTTGGAAATTATGTGTTTATTTTATTTTGATTTGTAGGATGGATTCAGTCCCCAAAGTACCTAAAATTAGTAGTAGTAGTAGTAGTAGTTTCTCTAATAGTTTCACTAAAGAGGTTCTTAGACTAATATTGTGTATTTTTTAAAAAAATGTTTTTTTATATTTTTCTTCAGCAATATCACTAATTGCATTTGCATAAAAAATTACATGTCATAAACATTTATTTTATTTGTATTTCATAAAGTGTATACTATAAGACTATTAAAAAGTGTTAAAATTAGTCTCTAATTTATTTGAAGATTGAAATCAAAATATTATTTTTAAAGATCATGAATCTAATTATTTTTTTTTCAAACCGCGCGAAGCGTGGACATGTTTAGTAGCTAATAATAATAATAATGATAATAATTATTTTTTTAAAAAAAAACAAATCACTACATGATTAGTCAACTTTTCTTCCGCTCATAACTTTTTCCGTAACTCATCTTATAAATAATATAATTTATGTTGATAAAGTATTATTTTTATGATAAATAAAGAAATTTTATAATTTAAAAGGGTGAAAACCTGCAAATTGGAGAGACACGCATTATTTGCTTTAAATATTCCTATTCGTAACTCATATCTAATTACCTATTCGATTTTTATATTCTTGATATTCATAACTCTCATCTTTTCATATTTATAACCTCTAAATATTTATTCTAACACTTTAAGATATCTTTTGGTATTCCTTCATTTCTTACTATATAAATTCAACCTTTTCATTCCAAAACCCTCTAATAACTTTATCAATTTTATTCTATAGTTTAAGTAGATGAAGAAGACTCTTGAATTTAGATAGGATATTGGAGAAAGAGTAGATAAGAACTCAGAATATTATGTACTAATTATTGTATTTATTTTTCCATTTATATTATTATTGGTCAAAGTCTTATGAAGCATGTATACCTTGTATTTTTCTCCTTCTCTACATTTTGTGTTTTTTTTCCTCTCTCTATTAGACTTCTTCATTGAGCTTTCTATGAATACTTTATTGTCGTAAGTCTAAATACTTATTTGAGATCAAATTAACCATTTGTGACTTTATTGAAAGTTTTCTAACTATTAACCAAAGTTCAAAAGTTATAGTAGGTTGCTTAAAAAGAATTAATTTGAAACATCAAAATATGCCCTTCATTTGGTGTTTTTTGGTTAGAGTATTAAAGATTTATTTATTATTTTTGTATTATATTTTTCACTACCTATTGTGTACATATATGTTTTCATAGCATTTTAGTCATTCTAACGTATCTATAAAAATTCAAATGGAACACACGTGCAAAACACGTGTTCAAAAGCTAGTTTCAATAAAATCATTTTTTTGAAATGGAAATAGATGTCTGACATTACAAAGATAGAGCATGAGCTAATTGCTCTAGTATAGGTTTTGCCGATTGCAAGAATAGCTTTTTACGAAAATTGTTTCTGTAAATGAAAGTAGCTTGCTTGTTCAACCTTGCCAAAAAAATGTACGGTATTTAGGTAAAGTATCCTTTTAAATTCAGGTTTTCACCACTGTTGTCTCCAATAAACATTTTTCTGGTACTCTCTCATTCATCTTTATTTGTTCCCTCCGATATTGAAAAAATAAAATTCTATGTGAGTGCAAATTTAAAACTAGTAGTTACATAAGACTATGCATACATTGTTGAAATGTGTATTTATGAGAATTTTGATATTCTCATTAATTCATATCTGATTTTTTCGACTTGTGTACAATCATGTGTATTTAAACATGAAGAGTTCTACAATTAGCAATTTTCCCTGTAATGTCCTGGATAAAATTCTTGGGAGCTTGCCTTTCGAAAGATACAGCAAAAACTAGTATGTTGTCAAAAGAATGGAGGTACAAATAGGTAACGCGTGCAATACTTGATTTTTGTTGTGATTTTTTCACATATTTCAATGACAACCAAGAAGCCAAGAAATTCATTTTACGAAGTCCTACGACTACATCAAGGACCAAAACATAAGTTTGCTCTCCAACGTCCTAATTTTACATGTGAACGTGATATTGATAATTTGATGCTCTTCTTGTCAAAGAAAAATGTCCAGGAATGCACCCTTCAAATATTCACAGGGAACAAATATCATTTACTTTCTTATCTTTTAACATTTTACCAACTACGACATCTGGAACTTCAGATATGCTACTTCCACCCTCCACCTAATTTCAAATGGTTTGCATAGCTTATTAGTATTAATATTCGACATTTCATTTTTGATCCAACAATATTAGGAATCTCGTAACCAAATTCCCATTCCTTGAAAGTTTTATGTTGACTAGGTGCACCACATTTGATGTTCTTGAAATCGATGCCCATAATCTTAAATGCTTCGACTTTCTTGGAACGTTGAAGTCTATTAGCTTCAAGAATGTCCCTGTGCTTAGAAACTTTGTTGTATGTCTAAATAGGATTTTGATGGATATGTTAACTTTATGTTCTATTCTTACAAAGTTCTTCCATTTCATGCCTTCCCGGAGAACTTGAACTAGGAGGTTCATCATTAGAGGTGATGTACATTTGTGATAATATTACTCATTATAGTTCGTATTTATTATAATCATATTACTTTGATAGTCCTTCCGATTATTTTGAGAAAATTTCTTTGAGTCTTTTTGAGGAGTCTTCTACAATTTTTAATAGTCTGTTTCAAGACTAGAGAAAATAAATATGAGAGTGAATATAATGTATCCATGAGTCTACCTGTTCATCATGATATTGTCCATGTCATGAAACAAACTCTTGAATTTATAATGCAGAATCAAGAAAGAATTAAAGAGTAGAGTTCAAGAAAACATTTGAGTTCAATTGTGAATCCTCTGAGATCAATTATTGATTTAAGCTAAGATTTGAGGAAGTAAGCCAATGAGAAGAGTTGTATACATGAGTTCCATGTAGTTTTGTAGACCTTGATTCGAGTTGTTCATGCCCATAACTAGCGCATGAACTCCATAAATTGAGTATCATTTAGAGGAGTAGTATCTCCAAGTTTTAAGTCTTGAGTATATAGTTCCTAATCCCTTTTGAGTTTATCTTCATAGTCATGGGACTATTACATTCTACCCATGAAGTCTTAGGTTATTAGTTCGTGCTTATAATTACGCACGAACCTAAGTCCAACAATATTTAAATGAAAAAGTAACTTTGAGTATTTGAGTTGAGTTGTTCATGCTACAATTCCGCATGAACCCTCTGAGTCGAGCATTCTTGAGATGAGTAGTAACATTGACTCCTTCAGTTCTGCAGTTTATGAGTTCCAAGTATTGAGTTCTATGCATGGTTATTGAAAAACATGAATTGACTCATTCATGTCAATAATTTCGCATGAACACTCTTTTAAGAAGTCTTTTTACATATTGTTTATAACTTGTTTTAAAGACTTGAGCACTCAATTGAGTAAAGGTAAAGATGAGAAGAAGAAATTCATTTCAAATTTCATAAATCTTTAAGACTTGAGTTTGAGTTTATTGTCGAGTAAAGTGAAGTCTTCTCTTCAAATAAGTATATGGAAACTAAGTATTCCCAAGGAAGTACTCAAATGTTTTATAAATTTAAATAAAGATGGATGCTGAGATTTTCAAACAGCCTTCGAGCTAGTTTTTAGAAGAGTAATTGCTTTCTAAATGAAACAAGCAGGGGAACTAAGATTTCCAAGATAGCATTTGAGCAATGTTTTTGAGCACTAATTTGAAATTACATGTCACAAAAGAAGTATGTTTTTAAAATATAAGAGCTACTATATTTTGGGAGCAGTATTGAGTACTGATATGGGAAAAGTTCCATACAACTCAAAAACCCCATAAACCATGTGGCCATCATGAGTAGAGAAGACTCGTACTTTTTAAATGAACCATTCTTTACATAGACTAGTGGATCCATTAGTAGTTGAGGTGCTATACTTTTTCCGGGTATAGGATGCGCTGGCAGTGTGAGGTAAATCGTTGTATCATCGCTATAGCTCTTATGTGATTGTTGTCAGTTAGATAAACTCCCACAGAAGTTATTGTATTTTTATATGCATCAGTTAATTGTATTTTCATATACATTTCAGAGTTATGTTGTATCCTTGTTATATACTCAGATTTGATATCAAGCTTTTAAACAACTTTTCTTTATATTGCACTTGTTTTAAGCTGCTTTACATCGAAATGAGTTCAGTTAAGTATCAGGAGTTGAGTATTTCAAGTTGAGTATCTTAAGTTGGTATATTGAGTTGAATAATCTTTCATTGAGCTGAGTATCATTTCTTTGAAGTTGAGTATCGTATTTTTGAGTTGAGTATGTAATTTTTAAGTTGAATATCTTATCCTTGAGTACTTCTGAGTAGAGTAAGTTGAGTAATTTCGAGTACTCCTTGAGTTGAGTAATTTTGAAAAGAGATAAGTATGTCCATTTTTATCAAGTTCAGGCTTATCTTATATTTTAGAATCCCCTTACATGCTCGTACATTCCACGTACTAAGCCATTTGGCCAGTACCTTATCATGATGCAGACACAGGTGTCCAGGATCTTCATCAGGAGCTTAGTTGATACATACGAGAGTTCGAGTTGGCTATGGTGAGCCTCCTTGCTTCTAGAGGATTTTATTTACCTTTCAAATTTTGTCAGTTTTAGGATGTGACGGGTCTTGTCTCGACTTCCATCTTTGTCAGTTAAAGGCTTGATAGAAAGTCAATATAGTTGAGAAGTCTGTATTATTTATTTATTTTATTAACTGTTTTAAAGACTTAAGTTGCCTATTTTATGCGAGTTGAATATATAATTATTTGGAGTTTTCTTTAAAGTTAAGACTTTATATTTGAAAGATCGATTTTTATTTATTTTTAATCTTTTGCATGCTTAAGTTAGTCTTCTGCTTGTAGTCAGCCAGGATGAGGGTTCGCTTGGTGAACAACAATGGTTCTTGAATGCTAATCATGTCTAGGGTGTAGACTCGGATTGTGACAAATTTTTACATTTGTTACCAAAAAATCAATGTCAAGAAGTTGATCTTAGTATTGTTTTTGTCTCAAGTTTAGGCTAGGTTGACTTAAGAAATAGAGAGTGCAGATTCTAGAGGAGAAAATGAATGGTTTAAGAAAACTAATATTGTCTAACATTGACGAGGACCATTGATTATGACTATATTCTTTATATTCATTATGCATCTTTTGAATATGGAATTCTAGAGGAGAAAATGAATGGTTGAAGTTGTGTATTTACGTTTACTGAATACCAATATATAAATGTATGTTAAAAATCAATTAAGTCTTATCTCAAAGGCACTAAATCTATGATCCATATTATATGTGATATAATTTACACTAAATAGGCAAGTCAATCTATGATAATACCATTGGATGAAAAGGCAAAAATAAATGAAAGAGTTTGAGAGACAGAAGGTTTCTTTTACTGCGGAACTTTTTTACTTAAAAACCAAAACTCCTATTGACCTTTTATAGGCCTACAATTAACTATTAAAGTTAAAAGAACGCAACACACAAATAATGGAAACCATTAAAAAAGTGGTAAACATGGTCCACTATAATAAGAAGATAATTTCATTTACTAAGTGAAACATAAACCCATTAATCCTAGAAAATAGACCCACAAACTGATTTCTGCAAACTAACTATTTTGAAGAATTAGTCAACACTCCCCCTTTCTTCAAAATCACAAACTCCCGTTTGCCGTTTGAAGAAGTCATGCTTGTTGCGGGGTAGCAACTTACTAAGAACATCAACAGTCTGTTTATTTGTACCACAAATTTCCAGTGAGATTATTCCACCATCCACGAAATCGCAAATAAACTGATAGGGAGTGTTAATGTGCTTTGTTCTACTGTGAAAAATAGCTTTTTTTGTCATAGAAATATTCACCTTGTTGTCACACAATATTTCCGTTGGACCAATCTTCTCTTGTTGAAGATCTGCTAAAAATTCCCTTACCCAAACAGCTTGACAACATGCTAAAGTTGCGGCCATGTATTTTTCTTCTGAAGATGACAAAGCTATTGTATCTTGTTTCTATGAACTCCATGAGGCTGCTCAAGAGTCAAGACTGAAAACATTCCCAGATGTGCTCCTGCGATCATCCAAGGTACCTTCCCAATCATTATCAATAAAGCCAATTAATCTGAAACCTAATACTTTTGAGTAGCAAATTCTCTGACTTGTTGTGCCAGCAACATATCGCAAGATCATCTTGGCTTCACCTAGCTATTGCTTTGAAGGACTACTCATAAACCTCAAAATCAAACTGAAAAAGAATGTTATATCAGCCCTTGTGGGCAATAAGTAGTTTGGACCACCAACCTAACTTCTATAATAAGAAGCATTTACTACACCTGTACCATCATCGAGTACCAACTTCTAATTCATATTCATGGGCGTGGGAGATGGATTACAATTCATCATGTTGAGCCTATTTAAAAGATTTGTAGCATATTTCCTTTGTGAAATAAATATTCCATCTGAACATTGTCTCACCTCAAGTCCAAGAAAAGAATGCAACATACCCAAGTCGGACATCTCAAATTTACTCATCATGCAACTCTTTAATTCAGAAACAATAGATTCACAAGAGCCAATATATATAATATCATCGATATATAGACAAACAACCAGAAAATCACTATTACCTCGCTTCTTCAAATAAAGTGTAGGTTCATTGCCACTTTTCTGAACTGTTGCTCTCGGAAAAAAAGGAGTCAATTTTGCTATACCATGCCCATGGTGCTTGCTTTAACTGTACAACGCCTTCTTCAATCTCTATAATTTTCTCTTCCCTTCACTAGAAATGAACCCTTCAGGTTGGCAAACATAAACTTCTTCTTGTAAGTTGCAATTTAGGAAAGCAGACTTAACATCAAATTGGTACATAGGCCAACCAAGTTAAGCAGCCAAGGCTATGTAGTTCTAACCGTTTCAAAGCGAGATACTGGTGAGAACTTCTCATCAAACTCGATCCCTTGTTGTTGAAAGTATCCCTTTGCAATAAGTGGAGCTTTATGACTTTTGACACTTCCATCAAATTGTACTTTGTTTTAGAAATCCATTTTAGCCCGATAAAATTCACCCCTTCTGGCAAATCAATTGGCTCACAAGATTGATTTTTTTCTATTGCTTGAATCTCTTCAATCATCGCATCCTGCCACTATGGTTGCTTTCCAGCTTCTTCATAACATATGGTTCAGAAGCTAACAAGGCAAAGCTACAAGATGCATAAAAATCTTGCAGTGACCGAAAATTTGTTGGTGGTGTCTTACTGGATGACGCCGAAGGTGGAGTATGAGTTTGATGGAGTAGAATTGTTGCTACTTCCATGAGCAGTACTGATTCTACCAGTTGAGAAAAGATCAAAACTTGTTGTTTCAAGTATCTTTGTATGCTCTACTTCTGCGTGAACTGGATTGTGGATGACTGAATCTTTTTCCTTACCGTTCAACTCTCAGGATGCTTCTTCATTAAATACAACATTCCTGTTGATAATTACTTTGCCACTAGAAGTATTATCTAGTATATATGCTTTGGATTGAGAACTATAACCAATGAAAATGCACTTCTCTGATTTTTCATGTAGCTTAGAATGTAAATTAATTAAAGACTTTCAAGTGGTTCACTCGTGGTTCTATCCCGTCCATGCTTCAGATGTAATTAGATTCAAAACGAATTTTTTGGGGGAGATATTTAAGAGGTACACAACTCCTGCCACTTCTTCTCCCCAAAAATAAACAAGAGGTCCTCTTGCATTAAGTAAGCTTCTACCCATATCAACCACCGTACGATTCTTCCGTTCGGCGACTCCATTTTGTTGTGGCGTGTACGGTATTGTCAGATCCCTAAGAATTCATTCTCTTCACAAAATAAAGTAGAATTATTAGATATAAAATTCACCACCACGGTCTGTGTGAAAAGCCTTAATGTTGCAGTCTGTTTGCTTCTCCATGAGTGCCTTGAATATCTTGAAATTCTCAAATGCCTCTAAATTTTATTCAGAAAATAAGCCCAACTCATATGGCTATAATCATCAATAAATATAAGAAAATACTGACTCCCACCAAGTTAATCATTCTTCATTGGTCCACAGAGGTTGGTATGTATAAGCTCACAAGGGGAAACTCTCCATGATTTTCCTACAGGAAACGATTTTCCACATTGTTTCCCGAATATACAATCTTCACATAAATCAAGATAACCAATTTCGGGTAACCCAACAACCATATTCTTCCTAGTCAATGATTTCATCCCATTAATGTTCAAATGGCCATAGCGAAGATGCAATAGTTAAGTTTCATTAACACCTTTAGCAATTAAGGCGTTATTTTCCACACTTGAAACATTAAGTGGAAACATGTTATTTTGGGTCATAGGCACAACTTCTATAGTCTGACCAGACTAAAAATCACCCACTACTCATGAGTTATTTTTAAAGAAAATAGAGTAACCACTAGGTACCAATTGTCCAACACTCAACAAATTATGTGCCAACCAGGAACTAGTTGCACATCACAAAGGAGTTTTACTTTACCCTGCATTGTCTTGATGGATATGGTTCCTTTGCCTTCAAATCATACTTTTTGTCATCACCACATCAAACCTCACTCTTTTGGGACTCATCAAGGTCTCTAAATAAAGACCTTATGCCACTCATATGATTCGAGCATCCATATCAATAAACCAAGTATTATCAGTATGTTTTTGATGTTAGCATGATGGACAACAAAATGATTTTATATATTAATATAATTATATAGTGATATAAATTAACATGATCATATCTATTTGTTGTAGAATCGAAGGAATAAATATTGTGATAGTATAGTTGATTTGGAGGAATAGCAAGAGGGATTCAATAACAAATTTGTAGAGATAAAATACTTCATATTTATGGATAGGAATGATGGAACTTTAGGGATGTGTAATCTTTATTTTCTCTATATAATGGAAAGACTCTCTCACTTTGATAGGCATTCGACAAAAACTTGACAGGGTATTAGAGACTTCTCTTCACTATCTTGTTTCATAGAGTCATTTGTGCTTCCTTATGAAAATGTTTTTCAAAAATCATGATTTTTGGTTGACTGTTCATCGACAATTAGTCCTAGCACCTGGGAATTTTTTTCCTGGTCATTCTAGTTGCTTTCTTGAGTCTTTGTAGTTTTCGTAGCTATTCAAAAGCATTAATTCACATCACTTTGAATCCTTTAGTGTTTGTTTCACGGGAAACAATATTCTTCTTGGGAGTTTTAGTTTCAATTGTTTGTCACCGGCAAAGAACTATGGGATCATATAGATGGAAGTGATCCTGCTCCTACTGATGCAACAAAGCTAGGTAAATGAATGATTAAATATGTTCGAGTGATGACATGGATTCTAGGGTTTAATTGACCCTCTTATTGTTCTTAATCTCTGGTCGTACAAGAAATTTAAGGCAATGTGGAATTACTTATAAAAGGTTTACAACCAAGAAAGCTAATTACTCTCAAGGAGGTCTTTTTGTTGAGGATTATTTTTCTGGATTTCAGAACTTATGGGTGAATTTACAGATATTGTCTTTGTCATACCTATTGAATCTCTATCAATTATTCAGGCAGTTCACGAGCAAAGCAAACAGGACTTCTATTAGGCTGCAATGCATATAGACTGCAATAGGTATTTGAAAAAATTGGCAGTACCTTCAACATATCTAATCACACATATAGTTTCAATACATATATCTTAAAAGTAAACTCACAACATAAAGAAATAATGGTCTTGTTAAAGTCAAGTACATAGCAAACCTATTAGGCTCCTATAAATTCCTTCATCAACCTTTTCGGCTCCATCTTCTTTGCAAAACTTCCCCTTTTGATTCATATGAGTTGTTATAGACTTACATTCTTCCATTTTGAACTCTATCGGAATTTCTTACGCTTATTTTTGCTGGCATATGAAGATTTCATGTCCTTTTAAATAAATTTGCGTCCCAAGAAAATAAAATATTATACCAAGGCACATCATATCAAAAATTTCCATCATTTCATTCATGAACAAGTTGATTAAGTCCAAATTCCAACCAATAACTAGCAAGTCATCTAGATATAAAGAAACATTGGTTAAATCATAATAGTCTTTTCTAATATAGAGTGTAGACTCACTGAAACTTTTTGGAAGCCGAAGATCAGAAGATAGGCATCAGTTCTACTATACCAAGATCCAAGATCTTTTTTTAAGCTATACAATGCCTTCTTTAGAAGGTACACTTTGCCTTCTTTGTCTTTGATAGAAAAACCTTCAAGTTGTTCTACAAAAATTTCTTCTTTGAAGTAGACATTCAAGAAAGATCATTTCACATCAAGGTGGTGTAACTTCCATCCCTATTTACCTCCATTTGCATATCTCTATGTCTCATCTTTAGTAGCCTCCATAAATGCTCGTAGTTCTATAATTGAAACATTACACCTTTTTATATATATATATATATATATATATATATATATATATATATATATATATATATATATATCAAAAGTGTTATGTCTGAGGTTCCATTATCTATATCGAGTAAGCAAATGATCGATGCAATAGAATAATTCAGCAGAGCATCACCTAATGTTGATTTCATATTTGAAGAATATCAATAGGAAGATCCTATTATATGAACACCAAGAGAAAACATGGAAGTGCTATGATTTAGCTTACATGATACCTACTAGGTTTTAGTACTATTATCCTTCATAGATTATAATGGCGGAACTCTTTGAGATCCGATAGTAAAATAATGCAACAACTTAGGAACCAAATTTTTTTTGCAGTGGTCAATGAGGTGCACTAAGATAAAAATATTTGTTGTCTTTCCATCTAGATAAGACTTTTGGTGGACTGAAATAGCTTGAATTTTTTTGCTGGTGGAAGGCAGATGGAATTAGTCAAGGTGTGTCATGTTGGCTCAACCACTATAGTTATCCCAAAAAAAGCAAGAGATCCTAAAATTGTGAGTTGTTAAACTCATCGATTCATAATACATTTTCTATATAATTGAGTTGGTCCAAATCTTATCTCAATAATAATAACAAAAATTTCAAGGGTATTGTTGAACCAAAAACAAAAACGAGGATATTGTTCTTCTATTTTCAATAGTTCAACCGTTCTTTTTGGTCTGTTTTCAATCTTTTGATATTTTTGTTAAGGACTCAACTTCCATTATCTTTAGCGATAAAATATACACATAGATTGTAGATTAGAAAAGATAAATGTACTTATCTGAATATTTGGAGGATCAAAATTGGAATAACATTGTAACCCAAGACCAAAAATTGTTATTTTTCCTTTTATATAACAATCCAGGTGTTAGGGTTATTCGGAAATTATAAATAAATCAAATAAGAGTTAATTACATCAAATCCCTACGATCTTCCAAATTAAAAAATTCCTTAAAATTTGTGTTAGGGTCATACTTTTCAAGTGATTCCTTATTGCAATAGCTTAGTGTATCCACTTAGTAGATGATGTATTTTACTTTTGTAAGGTATAAGATAGTTCCGCCTACCCCCTCCGTATCTACCCCTACCCCTATCTCCCCTACCCCCTTCCTACCCTACCCCCTCCTACCTTGCCCTCTTACCCCCCCCCCCTCAGAGTGAGCGAGATGGTGTATCATCCCATATATCATACTGATGATTACCACTTAGAGAATCTCCCAAATAAGAGTAAAAGAGTTAGGGTATATCCAACCCAATCCTCTATTTTACTCTATAAATATAGAGTTCTCTATTTTTTCAGACAACCAACTCCAACTGTCACGCCCCGAGCTACCCCCGAGACGCGGACACGGAACGTAACCACAAGTGATCCCAAACTAACCCTGCTAGCACGATCATGAGCATACTAAAGATAATAAACCGATGCGGAAGATAAATCATAATTAAATCTGAAAAGATGGGAAATACCTATATTTTATAATTGAGATATTTGAAAATAATGAGTTTAATACAAAGGAAATATTAACTTAATAATAAGCTGAATCTAACTATGTCTGAAATAAGCCTCTAAACTGGACTACAGATATTGGGACAAGCCCCAACTAAATCTAGCAAAAAATAAAACTAAAAGGACTACATAATGAAAAGAAACTCATGAATATCGTCCTCAAAGAATGAGGACTCACCACTGAATCTGTTGAACTGAAGATCGGAAATCGATCTATGCGTGATCTGGATGCTGAAAACCTGAACCTACATCACGAGAAGATGCAACGTACGTATGCATCAATACTGGAAAGGTACTAATCATGTAGGATAGAGTAAAGCTGAAATAAAACATAACTGAACAAGTACAAAAGCAAGTATAATAATCTGAACATGATATGCTGATTTCTGAGCTAACTGGATGTAATGACCAATTTATAACAAGCTGAAACTGAATACTGAATATACTGATAAATGGTCAATGCAAAGAGTCTGACTGAACCGTGGGTGCTACTAATAACCGATAATAAAACCACATGAGCTAAATCTGGAGTCTGATGTATACGCCCCATCGGGAGGACCCAATATACCCTGCCAAAGGTATAAAGGAATGTTGGTGTAATCACTAAACTAATTGCCCACAGAGGGGACTTACAACCTACTTGTCTAGTAGTTCTGGGACTAATTGGGTACGCTGAACCCTAGTCCAACTCGGTATTATGCTACTCCCATGGATTTATATAGTTAACTGATTATGTCTGAATTTTTTGTAAATACTGGATAACTCAAAACTGAACATGCAAATTGAGAATGCAACAGTTAATCTGGTAATTATGCATTTATACTGAAGCGTGTAAATCTGAAGTGTTTCAAATATCTGACCTAGCATGTGTAATTCAAGAACTAAAGAAATACAAAGCTAGGGTTTTGAAATTCATGTGATAATCTGAGTAATCACATGATAACCTGATTTGGAACATATATTTAATAAATTCATGAAGTTCTGTCAAAGTTCTAGA
Organism: Solanum lycopersicum; assembly: GCF_036512215.1. Classification (NCBI taxonomy): domain Eukaryota; kingdom Viridiplantae; phylum Streptophyta; class Magnoliopsida; order Solanales; family Solanaceae; genus Solanum; species Solanum lycopersicum. The sequence goes on along the minus strand of NC_090807.1, from coordinate 29,539,276 downwards.
AACCCTAGGCTTAATCATGACAAGAGAATAAAGAATCTGACTGAAAACTAGGGACCCAATGGGTGAAAGGAATCCACTAGTAAAATCCCACATACCTGGTGATGAAATCCACGAAAAAATACCTAAGTTTCGGGGCAGGGACTGTTGGAGATTGTTGCGTTCTTGAACTAGAGTTCTTGAGCTTTTTCTCCTCTCTTGCTTCTAGTTTTCTAAGTTTTGTTTTAGTGATTTGACTTATATATGTTTTAGTTATGTTTCTAGGATTAAATTGACTAAAATCTGGTTATTTAGGATCAAAATGACGTATCTTAAGGTTTAAATGGAGTGGAAAAGGTACAAAAGACCCCTGGGAAAGTTGGTGTCGGACCAATCGATGGCCAGGACTGACAGTCCGTCAATTGACCGACGCCCCGTCAGTTGGTCTGTCGGTTGGGCCTGTTCGACAGGACTTTACTAAAATGGTCATAACCTTTTACTCAGTGGTCCAATTTTATCAAGGTCGGTGGATATGGAAAGTTAAGTCAATTATCTATCTGTGGGTTGGTCATGAGATAACTAATTCATTTTGTGCTAAGAGTTATGACCATTTGAAGTTGACTCAACCACATTTTCCCCTTAACTGTCTGCTAATTCCCGCCTACGTTCAGACCTACGAACCGTAGGTCCACATACGGACAGTGCTGGTCATCCGTAGCTCTTGTCAGAGATTGGGTGAATGGGGGTCTCGATCGACAATCACGGACTACGGACCGTAGGTCCGTCTGTCGATCAAGACTTAGCCAATTTTTTCTGGCTGATTTTTTTTGGTACTTTCTGATCCCATCGACGGTTGTGCAAGACGGACCTTGGGTCAGGCTACGGTTTGTCAATGGTCACGTTAGTTGCACCTGCAGATTTTTCTGAAAAAAATAATTTTTGGTCTATTTTGGCTACGGGGTGTTACACCAACCCAATTCTCTATTTCACTCTCTAAAAAGAATCTTTTTCTCTCTCCTCAATATTATATTATTATTTCTATTTCATTCTTATTTTCTTTATTTCATAATATAGATCCTTTATTTTATTTCCAAATGATTACTTTATTTAATTTTTAATGTGATATAAAATCATATTTTATTCTAAGTTTTAAAATTACATAAATTGCAAGAAAATATAATATAATACATATGTTAGGAGACAAATTCAAATAAAGTGACATATAATTGCATAAACACTCGATTTTCAAAATCATTATGTTGCTCACATAAATGCCCTATTAATGCATTATAGAGTTCAAAATGAGCATTTCTGACCTTAATTTTTTTATGTCTAGCTAAAAAATTGTTCTAATAAGAGATTTTCATCTACCACAGTTTCTATAGTAGGAGTTGAAGCCTCTACGACATCTTGAATTGGTGCATTGAGATCACGTTCATCCTGAATTAGAACATTGAGCATTATAAATTATAATACATGTAGTTATTATATCATTATCAAATCTTTTGTCCATAAACGTGACAGTCCTGCAATAACTGCAAAACGTGATTGCAAAACTCCAAATGCACGTTAAACATTTTTTTGGAATGATTCTTGTGTCATCGTGAAATATTTCTTCTTTTGAAAATGAGGATCACGAATAGTTTGAACAATTGTAGACCATTTAGGATATATACCATCAGCTAAGTAATAAATCATATTGTATTCTTTTTATTGAAAAAAATAATGAGCAGGAAACCAATACCGCTAGCAAGATTCGAAAACAAAATGTGATGACTCTAAAACATTAATATCATTGTCGGTGCCAGGCAAACCAAAATAAGCATGTCGAAAGGCTAGATAGATATATCAAAGCCAAGGAATTTCGAAACAAAACTAAAATTGTAATAAACAATTTAAAAACTATTAGTGATCCAAATGTTCGTGATTACCTGCAACGAGAACAACAACGAATATTTGAAAAAAGAAATCGACAGTCACAACCACAATCGCACCAATTTTTGGAATCATATCCTAACTTTTTTTCGAATATGGCTAGATGTAGAAGTGGAATTACTAAATTATTGTTTCGATCAATTAATTATTATGTTATGTATCATATCTTATCTTGTATTTAGATTATTATGTTATTTATCATATTGTATTGTTATCTTGCATTCAAATTATTATGTTATGTACTGTATTGTTTTCTTTTATTTAAACTATCATATCATGTATTGTATTTTAATTAAAATTTTCATCTTGTCATTTTAATTTTGTGTATTCTTTTAATGAAAATTAATAATAAAATAAAATTTTACTATTGATGAAAATTAGAAAAAAATACAATTAATTTGAAATTAAAGTATTATATATATTTTTATTTGTTTATTTATTTATTTTAGTATGTTATATTAAGAAAAGGAGTTGAAGACAGTTAAATAAATGGAGCATGAAAGAAGAGGAAATCTATAAGCAGAAATCCAAAATGCAGTGGCTTAAGCTAGGGGATGAAAACACATCATAGTTCTTTGCTAGTATGAAGAACAGGAAGGCTCAGAACCAAATAACTATGCTTACAAAGGAAGATGGTAAAATCATCAGAGATCCAGAAGAGGTAACCAAACAGGCAGTGAAGTCCTACCAGAATCTTTTAGGACAAACAGCTCCTACTATGCCAGCCACCCAGCCTACAGTTTTAAAAGATGAACCTGTATTATCAAGAGATCAACAATTGAAATTGATTCAACCTTCTACAAAAGAGGATGTTACGCTTGCACTTAAAATATTGAGGATACTAAGGCTCCAGGTGGAGATGGGTTCAATTCTTATTTTTTCAAACAAGCCTGGCCTATTATAGGGGATGAGGTAACTACTGTTGTACTTCAATTTTTTTTAGGACTAATCAGATGTATGCTCCTATTAACAAGGACTTCAGTTACTCTCATTCCTAAAGTACAGTCCTAGCTCCATTTAAGAATATAGACTTATTTCCTGCTGCACCACTCTATATAAAATCATATCAGAAATGCTCACACATAGACCCCAAGGAGTTATGGATTTTCTAGTGGACCCAAACCAAGCTGCATTTGTACCAGGTAGAATGTTAACAGACAATGTTATTTTAAGTCATGAGTTGATAAAGGGGTATGGGAGAAAAGGGATCTCACCTAGGAGTATGTTCAAAATTGACATGCAAAAGGCCAATGACTCATTGAAATGTATTTTCTTGAGGAAGTGTTGGTTAGTACGCAGATACCTAAACAGTTTATCATTTGGATTATGAAATGTGTTCGGACAGTCACTTACTCAATTTTGATTAATGGAAGCCCCAGTGTTCCATTTCATGCAAGGAGAGAGGTGAGGCAAGGGGATCCTTTTTCTCCTTACCTGTTTGTGTTGGCTATGGATTATCTTACAAGACTATTGAAATCACTGAAAAATAGGAGTGAGTTCAAGTTCCATCCGAGATGTAAAAAACAACAAATATTCCAACTAAGCTTTGCAGAGATCTCTTGTTATTTTGCAGAGGAGACATACCATCAACTGCACTGTTGTTTGAATGCTTCCAGCAATTCTCCAAAGTATCAGGACTCCTAGCCAAAAGTTTTGTATACTTTGGTGGAGTTCCAGAACCCATCCAGCAAAGGATATTAATGTATACAGGTTTCACTAAAGGAACTCTTCCTTTCAAGTATCTTGGTGTTCCACTTAGTTCAAAGAATTTATCTCTCAGCCAATGTCAACCATTATTAGACAAGATGGTGGGAAAGATCAACACATGGACAGTCAAGTTTCTATCATATGCAAGGAGGCTCCAGTTGATAAAAAGTGTCCTAGCTTCTATATATGCCTTTTGGACACAAATATTTCTCATTCTTCGGGAAATTTTACAAACAGTTGAATCAATGTGTAAGGGATTTTTATGGAAACGAGATGCATAAAGCAAAAGAAAAGCACTCATTGCATGGGACACAATATGTTGGCCTAAGGTTGCTGGTGGACTCAATGTAACTGATGTGTATCTATGGAACAAATCATCCATACTTAACATCTATGGAATCTTGCAAAAAAGAAGGATAAGTTATGGATTGTTTGGTTCCATATGTTCTATATTAAAGGTAGGTGACCATGGGAAGTAACTGGGCAACAAGCTTCTTGGATGGTGAGGAAGATTATGCAAAAAGCCATTGGATATCTGAGGCTGGAATGCGACTTACATAGATTATGGATGTAGAAGAGTTCACCATAAATGATACGTATAAGAAGCTAAGGGGAGAGATCACAAAGGTGCCTTGGAAAAGATTGACATGTAATAACAAAGGGATCAAAAATGGACATTCATACTGTACCTGACCAATCATAGGAAACTATATACCAAGGATAGGTTGGAAAGTGAGGGATACAAACAGATAAAGGATGTTCATTGTGTAAGCAAGAGCTAGAAACACACCATCTTTTCTTTTCATGTGTTTTGGCTGCTAGGATATGGAGTAAACTCCTACCATGGCTATATTAACAGAAGCACTGCAGGGTTGAATGAAGAATTGGACTGGGCTATTGCACATGCTACAGGAAAAGCAATGCAAGATGAAGTATATAGAATGACTCTTTTAGCAGCAATATACTATGTATGGCAAGAGAGGAATTACAGAATATTCAAAAGAGAGAAAGAACTACTGAGCTAATCACCAGGAACATTATTAAAGAAATACATTGTAAAAGTAATATGCAACCGAAGCTGGCTGTTTTCATTAGTAGATTCAATCATTATCCATAGATTAGTAGTCGAGTGATAAGGATAGTAGAATGGAATCTGAGATTTGGGACTATGTCCATATATAGAAGTCCAAAACATTTTTTACATATTGATTATCTGGTAAATAAAGATTACACTTACCAAAAAAAATTTAAAATATTATATTATATTTATAAAAGAATTGTAAATATTAGATATTTAATTAATTAAATTATATGTAAAATAATATATTAATTAGAAAGTAATATAAATAATAATAAAATAATAAAAAAGTGAAATAGAGAGTGTGAATAGTAGTTCTCCAAATTTGGATATATACTATTCACCTCTCTATAAATAAAGAATTGAGGGAGATTTGGAGGTGGGGTTGGAGAGGACATTCTTTATTTTACTCTACAAATATAGAAAATGGAGAGTAAAATAGAGCTAAGCTGGAGATGGTCTTATTATTGAGAAAATTAGAGAGAAGGAATTTGAGAATGAAAAGAAGTGTATCATTTGAGGCAAGTAGATGACATGGGAAGATAATGAACCAATACTTGACTATGAGGGTGCATTGAGAATATGAGGAAATATTTGTGTGCCTAAGGTGGGTGATTTAATTACATTAATGTTGGAGAATCAAAAATGTACAATGTCTTGAGTCAACATTATTGGTGGTGTGGTATGAAGAAGGGCGTAGTTGAGTTTTTGGCCAAGTGTTTCACCTGCCAACAGGTCAAGAATTAGAATTAGTGACTTGGTGGTATGTTTTAGAGGATCATTTCTACATGGAAGTGGGAGAGTATCAATCTAGATTCCGTGGTGGGCTTGTTTACCACCATGGGTGATTATGACTCCATTTGTGTGATTGTTGACAGATTGACTATAGATTCACACATTATTTTTGTCCAAATGAAGTATAGAGTCGATGAATTGGCTCAAGTCTACCTTAATCACATAGTTTATTTACATGGGGTACCTATTTCTACTATTTTCGATTGAGGTTCTCTCTTTCACATACTTTTGGAGGGAGATACAACATGAGAAGGGTACTCTGTTTGATATGAGTAAATTTTTTCACCTTCAGACACGTGTACAGTCCAAGCAGCTGATTCAAGTAACAAAGCACATGCTTCAAGAAAGCGTGATTGACGTTGGTGACCATTAGGATCAGTATCTACCCTAAGCAAAGTCTGTTGACATGAATAACTATAATTCTAGCATCCAAATGGCTCCTTGGATACTAATTATCTTACAGATGCTATGGATCAGGTTTGTCTAATTCAAAGTAGCTTTTGACAACCTAGAGTAGGTAAAAGATTTATGCTAATAGGAGAGTTTGAGCGTAAGAGTATATAGATAGTGATCATGTATGGCTTAAGTTATCACTTTTGAAGGGTGTGGTGAGGCTTGGAAAGAAGGGGAAGCTTAATCCTAAGTTCATTGGCCTGTTTGAGATATTAGAGTGGATAGGAGACTTGCCCAATCAACTGACCTTTCCACATAGCTTGTTTGTTGTTTATCTTGTTTCATGTCTCTATGCTTTGTAAGTATGTACCAGATGGGTCCCGTGTGATTTCACTTGATTTGGCGATTTTAGATCCAGACTTAACATTCAGGAGGAGCCTATATCTATTGTTGATAGGTATGTTTGAAAGATAAGGACTAAGGAAATTTCTTCTATGAAAGTTAAATTGAAGCAGCACCTGCTCGAGGAGGATACTCTAAAAATGGAGTTTGATATGTGTGTCAAATATCCATAATTGTTCAAAGCTTTAGTTACTTTCCTTTATTTTATGTTCAAGGAGAACATGGTGTTCATTGGTGTATATGTAATAACCCTAATGGTCATTTTTTAAAATTTTAGAAAATATTATTGTTCTACCCCTCCTTGTAGTTACCCCGAGTCCATTTTTATTAGTTTATGAGGTGAGTTTGTCATAGGATAAAAAAGTTGACATTTTTCAGTATTTTGGAGCTTTGGAAGTTTTGGAGTTCATACATAGGATTTAGTTAACATCTAGCGTACAATTCTATGAATGAAATTTTTTCATGCTAGTTGGCTCTAGAATGAAGAATTTTCTCTAGGGGAGTTTTCTTTTCTAGTTCCTAGGTCTTTATGTCGACTCACATCCATGAGTTGAGTTATTGAACGAATTTAAACCAAGGTTTGAATTTTGTCAACATCAGAGTTCGAACACTCGAATTGGTCTTTTATCAATTTCGTTGGATCCAGGAGGTAAATTTATGCCTAGGTAAGGCCTTGGTTGAATTTCTGAGGGTTTTGAGGATATTTTAATCTTTGTTATGAAAGTTAGTTAGTTGTGGGTTTAACGGGTCTTGAGTCAAGGAAACCTCGAATCTCTATTTTGATTGTTCCATTAATTATGGAACATTGAATCTAGTGGGGTAGTATATTTTGTTTGTTTGCACGGGATCCCAAATGAATCCCTATGATCCATTCAGAGAATTTTCTGCCTTAGTGTGTTATTGTTTTTATTGTTTCTGATGTCTGGTGAATTGTTCATCGCAGTCATGGGATTTTCTTCCATGATTGCGTAAGTTATATTTGTTGTGTATTGCATTCACGTTAAGCGTGCATGGATTGTGCAGGTATAAGCATACTAGGCATTGAAATGTGAAGAGCGTGGTGTAGTCACACAAGTTAAAATGAGCTGTCTTATTATTCACTTTACGGTCACATGAATTGACTCGCAATCACGTGAAGTAACTGAACTTGACAGATTCTTATATCCAAAAATTGTTATTTCTTTCCTCATCCCTCTATTTATGAATTCCAAGAACTTGGTTTATGATTTCCATGAGACTTATTGAAAGTATACTTTTGGGCAAGTGATTTTTACTTCAACCCTTCATTAATCATTTATTATTTCAGAATGTATAACATTAAATCATTGATTTCAAATTCTAAAGTTTGATAATAGAGAAGAATGAAACACCGAGCATCTAGAGAAAACTGAAACAGAGAGACGGAGAAGTAGAGGATGCTCTACTACAGGTATCCTCTGAACTCAACTTTGCTTATGTAACTCTCTTTTCGTATGTGTAACAAAAATATCCAAAGTAGAAAAAATCTCACAATTCAATAAATAACTAATATTGATGCATTTTCTTCTTAACTTAAATGGTAGGTTTTGTTTGTTGTAAACCCAAACCCGAGACGTATGCCTTGTCCACTCAACACAAGCAGCACACTTCCCATTAAACAAAAGTCATAGGGGCGGAACTCCCAAAGACTTTTTAGAGCCTATTACTGCTTAATTACGATTTATGCATAATTCATATAGTAATTGGTCTGACTTACTAAAGATAGATCATGAGCCAATTTCTCTAATATCAAGAACAAATTTTTACAAGATTTTTTTTCTATAACCAGTATTAGCTTCCTTATTCCCCCCTTGCCAAAAAATTGTACGGTGTATTTTGGTGAAATATCCTTTTAAATTCATGCTTCTACCATTGTTGTATCCAATCAACATTTTCCTCATATTCTCTTTATTCATCTTTATTTTTTTCTTCGATCTTTGAAAAATGATAAATTTCTATGAGATTGAAAATGTTGAACTAGTAGTTATATAAGACTATGTATGCATTATTGAAATGTGTATTTATGAGAATTTGAATATTTCCCTTATTTCAGATCTCTTTTCTCGAGTTGTCTACAATCATGTGTATATAACTATGACGAGTACTACACTTAGCAATTTGCCCTGTAATGTCCTGGATAAAATTCTTGGGGGTTTGCCTTTGAAAGATGCAGTGAAGACTAGTATCTTGTCAAAAGATTGGACGTACAAATGGGTAACACGTGCAGAACTTGATTTTCGTAGTGAGTTTTACACATATTTCAATGAAAACCAAGAAGCCATGAAAATCATTTACCAAGTCCTAAGACTGCATCAAGGACCAATACTAAAGTTTGCTCTCGAACGTCCTGATTTGATATGCGATCGTGATATTGATAATTGGATGCTCTTCTTGTCAAAGAAAAATGTCCAGGAACTCACCCTTCAAATATTCACAGGCAGTGAATATCATTTACCTTCTCATCTTTTCACATTTAAACAACTAAGACATCTTAGACTTGAAATGTGCTTCTTCCAACCTCCACCTAATTTTAAAGGGTTTTCAAACCTTATTAGTGTTAATCTTCAACATGTCATCTTTGATCCATCAATATTCAGGAATCTGATAACCAAATGTCCATTGCTTGAAAGTTTGATGTTAACTAGGTGCACCGCATTTGACATTCTTGAAATTGATGCCCCTACTCTCAAATGCTTCGACTTTCTTGGAACATCGAAGTCCATTTGCTTAAAGAATGTCCCTATGCTTAGAACCGTTGTTGTATGTCTCAATCGGATTTTTATGGATACGTCAAGTTTTTCATCTAATCTTACAAAGTTCTTCCATTTCGTGCCTTCCCTGGAGGCACTTGAACTAGGTGGTTCATCATTAGAGGTAATGTACATTTGTGATAGTGTTACTTATGATAGTTGTTACTTATCATAACCATATGATGTATCTTTAACCAATTTTTTAACTTGCTTCTAGTACTTGACCATGGGAGGTATACCAGAGAATCCCCCTGCTGCTCTAAACAATGTCAAATCTCTATGTTTATCAGACATGTCTTTCGGAAATGTTGAGGAGGTTTCAAGTGCAGTTTACTTGATTACAAGCTGCCCTAAATTACAAGAACTTGCAATTGAATGTGTAAGCACCCTCCTACTTTCTCATAAAACTTATTGATATGGTTTCTTCATTTGAATTCGTCAAACTGTTACCAACTCTTTTGCAGGAAGCAGTAGGAATTATAATGGAACCCGTTATACAATTCTTACGAACCAAAGCAATCTCTTGTAATGCTATGAAGCTGCTTAAAAGTGTGGAAATGCGTTATTTTATTGGTTTTGAGATGGAAATAGAATTCGTGAAGTTTATATTGGCATCTGCACCAGGACTTGAGGAAATTTTCATTTGGAGTAGTGGGCAGTTTCATCGGGGTACACAGATGATGGATGAGATGAAACAATTTCATCGAAAATCACCCAACGTTAGATTCAAATTCGAAGAAATGTGAACGGATCTGGAACTGCCATGCCTTTGCTTATTGGTTTTAGGTGGTCCATAGCCACACTCAATTATTATTAATACTATTTATTTTTGTTTGTTGGTTGAACCTATATATGTAGCTCATCCTACAAATTTCAATGTTGACTTCAAAGAAATTGTGCTCAATATATTGCATTGGTAAACTTGATTATTTTATATACTCTCTTTGGAGCTGTCTGTGTATGCTTTCTCCATCCTCCAGTTTGCTATTATTTTGGGGGTTTAAAGGTGTCAAACAAGCCCTTTGTTGAGAAAAAGATACAAAATGAAGTGGTCTTATTGAAATAACTAGAAAAATAAAGACAAAAACAGAGATGTAGACTTAGGATCCACATTAATGGCTTTAAGTCTCCATTTAGGAAAGTTACAGAGTCCGCTTGACCATCTTCTTCCTCATCTTTGCCGGCAGAGCTCAGAGTTTAGGTTTCTGCTTCTTTACTTCAAGGGGTTTCCTTTATCCTTCATATCATAAGAATCTCTATTGCTTTCCTCTAATGAAACAAAGATGTGAACCTGAGATTACAGATATGTAATTCATCCATTTTTAAGAGGGCTTTGGCCTTCCCTGGCAACTACTGGTTGCTGCTAAATTCTGTTGTATCTGCAGAACTTCTGCATGACTAAAACAATCAAAGCAAACATAGCTCATCTCTTTTCTTGAAACACATTTTGTAGGGGATTAACAAATATTGACAAAGATAGAAAAGAGAAAGATAACAAGGTTAAGCTGTATTACTTTATTGAAATAATGACTGCAATATAAATACATGAATTCATAACTTGAAAAACTAAAGAAAAGGGGTAAAATAAGATAATATTATCTCAAATAACTAATGTCTAAAATATAGCAACAAACTAGTGGTGGAAAATGACTGGATTGGATCAAATGTGGGCGGGTTGAAAATAGATAATAATTCAACCCGCCCATATTTGATATGGCTAATAAACAGGTTTGGTAAAATACTAGTTTACCATATTTTACCCATATTTTCATGAATAAATAGTACTTTACATAAGAATTCAATATTGATAAGATGTTTTATTCTTTTTTTAGATGAAAAATGTTGAACATGCTTCATTTAGTTTTATTGTATCATAAAAATAAATAAAAATCTCATAACTTTTCAATATAAAATAAATTTATGTAATAAAAAGATGAAAATATTTTTAATTTTAAAGTGAATAAATATTTGCATTTTAGGACTAAAATATGCTTAATGTACTTTAAGCAATGTCAAAACTAATACATGATTTGCTTATTTTGCACTAATATTGATTATCCAATATAAAATAAAATAAATAAAATATTGAGTGAGTAAAATTAGAAGCTTAACTCATTTGGCTAATTCATATTTGCCCATATTTTACCCTTTTATGGGCCAAATATGAATATCAGCCCATATATTACCTATGTGAAAAATCACTCACCCAACCCATTAAAATATGGGCGGGTTTGGCGATTCACCAAAATATGGGCTCATTTTGCCTGCACTACAACTAACTAATCAGATTCCGCCCAACACTACAACCTTATTTATCCAAACTCAACCCTACTTTTATAAGTTGTATATTGATACAATAGAAGGTAGAACTAATCTGCAACTTTTGGGCACCACTTGTAACACTTCTCCTTGACTCATGAGAAACTCTAGGTAAGGCCTTAGTTAAAATATCAAATGAAAATCTATTTTGCAGTGCACTATGTGTATGTCTCTATTCTTTTGCAGCTCCCTTAAACGGGATTATTTTCAATTTAAATTTCAGCTTGATTATTTAACAAAGATTTCAATACTCTTTTTGCTCCATGTACAAATCTGTTAGTAGCTCTTGAATCCAAAGGGCTTGTTCAAAACTGATGCAACTGCAATGTACTGTGCCTCGTATGTAGATTGAGACACAATACAGTGCTTCTTTTTACATCAACAGAACATTGCAGAACGAAAGCTAAAAATAGTAACCTGAAGTGTTTCTCATATCATCTGATCTACCAGCCCAAGCCCTATCTCTATCAGAATATCAAAGAAACTTAAAGTCTGGTGCTTTTTTGAACATTATTCCAACATTGCAGTACCTTTAACATATTTAATCACACAAATAGCTGCAATGCATATATCTTGAAAGTAAACTCACAATAGAAAGAAAATTTGTTCTTGTTGCAGTCAAGTACATCAGCAAACCTATTAGGATCCTATAAATTCCTTCATCAACTTTTTCAGCTCCATCTTCTTTGCAAAACTTCTCCTTTTGATTCATATGAGTTGTTGTAGACTTGCATTCTTCCATTTTGAACACTATGGGAATTTCTTAAGCTTAATTCTGCTGGCATATGAACATCTCGTGTCCTTTTTACTGAATTTCTGTCCCAAGAAAATAGAATATTATACCAAGGTCTGTCATCTCAAAAACTTCCATCATTTGATTCTTGAACAACTTGATCAAGTCCATATTCCAACCTATGACTAGTAAGTCATATACATATGAAAGAACAATGGTTAAATCAGAATCTTCTTTTCTAATATAGAGTGTACACTCACTGAAACATTTTGGAAGCCGAAGCTCAGAAGATGAGCATCAGTTCTACTTTACCAAGATCAAGGAGCTTGATTTAAGCCATACAATGCCTTCTTTAGAAGGTACACTTTGCCTTCTTTGTCTTCGATAGAAAAACCTTCAAGTTATTCTATAAAAATTTCTTCTTCGAGGTAGACATTCAAGAAAGCTCATTTCACATCAAGGTGGTGTCTCTTCCATCCCCATTGACCTGCTAAAGCTAACAACATAGTTATCTGTCCAAACAGGCGGGAGAAAAACTATCTGAAAAATTTACTCCAAACATTTTTGCATAACCTTTTTCAGCCATCCTAGCCTTCTACTCGTTTGTGGAACCACTGTTGAGCTTAGTTCTATATAGCCACTTAACTCCAATATCCTTCTTGTGCAATGGTCTGCGTTGTTCTTTTGGATCAGCTTGAGCTCCTCCTGCATTGCATATCTCCATTTCTCATATTTAGTAGCCTCCATAAATGCTCCTGCATTGCATATCTCCACGTGTCTGAGGTTCCATTATCTATTCTTATCACCTGAATTATGCAACCACTCTGATTTTGCACAAAATCCTTGCATTTCTTGAACACATCACCGACCATAGATTTACAGTTCAAAAAATAAATTTCAAAATATTTGATGCAATCATCAATAAAGAAAATATTTTACTTACTACATATTAAAGATGGTGTTTCATAAGGTCTGCCTTCATCCGTGTGAATAGGTTGTAGCTTCTGCTTTGCCATCCACGGTGGATCTTGAAAATGCAACCTTATTTTCTTCACATACTAACAAGATTCACAAGCAGGAAGGTTCTTTTCAAGGCTTGGAAGACCTCTGCTTTACCCTCCACGATGGATTCTAAAAATGCAACCTTGTTTTCTTTCCATACTAACAAGCTTTACAAGCAGGAAGGTCCTTTTCATGTCTTAAAAGACATTTTGCAAGTTGATTTTCTTTCATGAAGAGTATAGAATCATGATAAAAATGTCTGAGTCTTTTGTGCCATAATTATGAGTTATTTTCCAACTGGATAGGTGTTGATTGCTCCTCGTCCAAGAAGATTAAGGCAAAAGTTTTTCCTGTCGTTTTGACCTTGAACATATCCTTATTATCAGCATCCTTGATGACACATGCTTTTTTCAAGAAATACTTGCAAACCATTTTTAAGTAGTTGTCCAATACTTGGGAGGTTTTGATCAAGATCAATAGTTTCTCTTCTTGATGTTGATCTACAGAAGCCTCAACTTCTTCTTATTGTGGCTGTGACTTGCATACCCTCTACACATGGATTAGTTGACCACATTTTTGCACTTGACATCTGGTCTTCACTAACACTTTTGTTGAGAGTGGTTTGCCTTTTTGCAATAAGGGAAAGGAGGTTGACTTCCTCCCTGATTCTTGTAATTATTTATATGCCTTTGCTTGTTGATCTTTTTTCTTCCTTTGTTTGGCTCATTGATCTTTGAATTATCTTGAAAATCACCTTCAACAAAACCTTCTTTCCTCATTATTCTACTTTGCTTTAATGTCCGCAAAGCTCTAGCAAGTTCTTCGAAAGTAACACTTGACATATGTTTAGAAATCTCTAAAGAAGAAACTATGGATTTATATTTCTCAGGAAGTGTAGTAAAAAATGTTTTGAACATTTCTTTCATCACTGAAATCCTTACCAAACATTCTTATCTTGTTGTCCAAGTAGAGTAGTTGGTTTGCATAATCTTTTATAGTTTATGATTCTTTCATTCTCTTCATTTCAAATTCTCGAATAAGATTCATCACTTGCATATTCTACACTCTTTCAATTCCTTTGTGTTATTTTTTGTGATACTCTCAAATTTCTGTATTAGACTTCATTTACATAATTCTTGTAAGAATTAAAGGGGATACTGCAAAGTGAAGGCAAACTTTGGCTAAGGTTTTGCTTGTCTTATTTTCCTTGTTATTTTTCATCAGGTTCATTGTTGGATTATCAAAGAGAGGATTTACTTGATAATCCTCTTCTACTGCTCTTGAGAGATCCAATGCTTTCAGATGAACCGTTATTCTTACCATTGCAAACTAGTGGATTAAGAAGCTTGTTGCGAAATTCATTTTCTATAAACTACTTAAGATAATAGTTCTAAGAATGACTTATAATATGGTTAACTCTCTTATCACAAGTCCCTAAAGATGTCAATTCTCTGATACAAATTTGTACGATTATAATATATTGAAAGAGAAAGAAACGTAAAATATAACAAGGTTAAGTTGCATTACATTATCAAAATAATGACAGAAATGTAAATACATTAATTCATAACTTAAAAATTTAAAGAAAAGGAGTAAAATAAGGTAACATTATTTCTAATAACTAAAGCGTAAATTATAGCAACTAACTAATCAGTTTCTTTCCAACACTGCAGCATTATTTATATGAACTTAATCCTACTTTTAAGTTCTATATTGATACAATAGAAGGTCGAACTAATCTCCAGGTTTTGAGGCACCATTTTAAACACATTTACCTATGATTGATATTTTCCTCTTCATTTAGTAGTTTGAATTTCTTTTTGAGCTTGCGAAATGACCTTATCCAATTCCAAATTCCAACCCGTTTCTACCAATAGAATTTGAGGTAGATTTGTCTGTCTTCAATATCAGTTCTCCTTTCCAAATCAATCGATGAAGTTAATTTCTTATATGATCATCTAAATAATGAAAATAATCTATCAAAGTCGCTTTTTTAATATAAGAAATCATTTAACTATTACATTTCTTTTTACAAAATATGAGCCTTTAAAGCTTACTAAATTCATGTGATTTACTAAATTGTAATCTTCAAAAAATATACTTTTATGAGAAAATCCATTAAGTAAGCCCATCCAATTAATTGATTGGTTTTCCTTGGTCACTTATTGATGAATTTATCTTGAACAGATCTTTTGTATTTGATAGAACATTTTTGAAGTAATTCTTGAATTTACAAATTTAGAGCCGAGCAAATCTTTTGCAGGTGATTAACTCAGTGATGTTCTCTATTCATAGTTTGGGGGATCTGTTTTCATACTACCCCATAGCGTGAAAAAAGAAATTGACAAAGCATGCAGGGCGTACTTGTGGGGTAGCTTTGAGGATAAAAAGAACATTAAGCTAGTAGTGTGGGACAAAGTATATATCGTCCATAAGAAGTTTGGTGGTCTAAATATCAAAGGAAGCAAAATTGTGGAATGTGGCATCAGTGGGTAAGTTGTTGTGGCAATTAAAAGTTAAAAAAGATTTATTAAGGGTTAGATGGGTACATTGGTGTATAAGAAAGAGAACTAGGACATCTAGGAGCATAGACATCCACAAGATACTAGTTGGTACTAGAGAAATTAAAGTTGAATGCCTTCAAGAAAGAAATGGAGGAGTGATATGCACGAGGCATGTATGTCCTATCAACAAATGGGAAATACTCATTAGGAGCAATCTACGACTCATTGTTAAGGGGTATAGAGTAAGATGATTATTGATGAATTCATCAGGAATAAAATCTCTCAACCAAGGCATGGATTTATAATTTTGGTTAGTTGTTACACGTCGGAAGTTCAATGACCTAGTCTAGAGCCTCATCTGATGAAATATGCCTTAAATCAATGTTTCTAAGGTTGAAAAAAGTAATGAAACTAATTATCAAGTGTTAGAATTCAAGAAATGACCACGACGTCCGAAGACTAGTGAAAGTGAACTAGTGTGCCTTTGTGTGTTTCAAAGGGTTTTAGGAGTCGTATAAAGTTCAAATTTGGTGTAAAGTTTTAGAATATACCTTGATTATGTTTAGGGTCAAAACATCCGGGTACGAATCCCCAAGGACCACCCTAAGGGTCCTTGAGGAGGACTCAAACAACTGACCCTAAAAGCTATCAAAAACAATGTACAATCACGAGGGGGAAATGATGAGCCGTCATTTGAGCGGTGCTCTGCAGTTGGGTCTCGTTAGTCCAAACTTAGAAACCTCATAAAATTCTCCCAATATCCAGCCTCTGATCCAAACCACTATTGACCAGGACGGTCCGTTATCGGATTAATGGCCTGTTGACAAGGTCTCGTCGTTTGAGACCCCAACTTACTACCCAATTTCTGTTAAGTTAGGGTTGTTATCTAATTAGTTAGTTAATTATTAATGGTTATAGAAAGTTTTAGTTAGTTATTGTGGGACTATATCATCCCCACTAAGTCATTAACTAACATAACACCTCATAGTTTCCCAAATCCAATTAGCTCTCACATCTCTCTAGTTTCTCTCACTACTCTAAGACACCATTGAAAAAGAACAACAAGTTCATCCTAGGGCATAACGACTCATGTTTTCCTCCATAATTCTTAAAAAACTCTCAAGGTATGGAGGATATTCACTCTTGGGACTCTTTTCCCCAAGAGACTCTTCAAAATTGGTTTTCAAAGATCTTCGATTTCCATGTTCTCATCAAAATTCGTGGGTTTAAGTTAAATGTTGAATTGTATTGTTTAAATTCGATTATTGTTGATGATATAAATATGTTTATGTTTCTATTGAAGTATTTCTTAAAGATTTTCCCTAAATCTCTATAGAGGTTCATGAACACCTATCTTCCCCTAAGCCTAGTTTATGAATTAGGTTGATTATGATTGGGGGGTGGCGGTGGAATTGAATGTGTTCTTGTTAATTTACCATTATGTGATGATAATGTTTGAGTTAAGAAATGAATATGATGGAGTTGAGGGTGAGATCCTTGATGAAATTCATGGAAGTCATAGGTAAGACTTCTAAGATCATGACTACTCCATTATGTTGATGATGGCCTATAATTGGTGTTGCTATTCAATTAAAGTGTAAATGATGATTCTATGCATATATGATTAGTGCATGATTATGATGAATGTGATATTACAATAATCTTAGGTTATGGAGGATTAAAAAGAATTCTCTTGTGCATCTTATTGATGTAATTATGATGTAATGTTCTCACTTATTGATTGGGTTGTGATTAAAGGAAGTTCTCATCTTAGAACCTAAGATCTATGATTATTTTATACAAGGGGTTAGTCTCCTATAATCTATAATATAACCTAATGTTAAGGAAGACTCTAAATAACTTCAAAAAAGGGAAAATATATCTTATCCCCAAGTGAACTAGATAGTGAGAGGTGACCCTTTTAATGAGAAAGGTAGGTTCACATAAATCTCATGAGAGGGAAACTACAATGCTCATATGCATAAAGGGGGTTTCTTGCAAGAACCTCCTAGTTCCTTAACTATGTACCCCATAGGAAACCTAGCTACTGGATCCACGTAGACACTATTATTATGTTTATGTATTACCTTGACAAGTAAGATCCCCTTCTTCGGTGTGAGGGGTTTGCACCAGATACCATGTTTAGCTCACATGGTCTATTGTCGATTATGGGTAAGTTTTGCGAAAGTAAAATGATGAATAAATGAAAGTTAATGATGCATAATAACTAAGTTTACTTGATAGGTATACTAGTCTAGGTAAGAGTATGAGACTTTACCTATACATTGCACATGTAGACCTTGACGGAATTCAATTCCTAGGGTGATATTTATATAAACTTATGTTATGGTTGAAATGCCTAACGATGATTCTATATTATATTGGTGTCATGTGATGTACATACACTTGATATAGATGTTGTTTGTTTTGGTTGCCATGCATGATAATGTAGGTACTTGACATGAAGTTATATGATGTAAGGATAATGCATATGGCTTCTTTTCTAGTTGACTAAGTCTATGTGGGGTTATGGGGCTTTACGTAGGCACTACACTAGTTGGATTGGATTGGGATTGTGAGTAAGATATTATGATATGTTGATGAAATATGTTCTAAGCATGAATTCATGATTATAACTTCATTTTAATGTGTTGTTGGACTTTTATGTATGATAGGAATATGCATAAAGGCTTTTCAAATTTACTTATCATGTTTTGAACAAAATGTCATTTTTAGTATGTTTCTAAATGTTTTGATTGCATATGTCTTCATTCTTAGAACATATGGTTTGTATAGCCCATATTCTATCTATTTCTATAAAAATGTAGGATCGGGCCACTGAAGAGATTCAAGACTACTTTCAAGAAGCTTGGATAAGATCTCCAAGTTGATGAATCCTCAAGTCGAGGATGAAACCCATTAATCTAGTACTAGCTATTTATGTCTAAGACAATGTTCATTTCTAATCTTTTGAGACTTTGTTTTAAGTCTATATGAGACATATTGTAATAGTGTAAGGCTATGTCCCAAATCTTGTACTTCTATCATAGATGGTTATGTGTGACAATAATAGACTATGTTGATACACGAGAAGCCTATGTATACTTCATACGTAAAGTTTTTAATTTTCTATATTTTTCTACCTGTGAAATGTGATGATGTATGCTAAGGGATTGTTTAAGGCCTCTAAGAGGACGAAGACGCCGATTACGACTAGGGAGTGTTCTCCGGTCGTGAAAAACATCATACCAGAGTATGACCTTGAATAATTTAGGATTGATGTCTCACTAAACCACGTCTATGTAGAGTCTTGTTCATAACTGTGAAGTGCGCCACACTTATGAATAAGAGGCTATGTGATGCTTAGGAAATTCTGACTTTCTTGGTATTCCTAGGTCGTTCCTCAAAAGTCTTCACTCTATGTGTCCTTTTTCATCTAATCCTTTTCTTGTGGTTATAGGTGATTACTACTAGAAGGGCAGCCGCAAGAAGAGTTGAAGAGGAGATTACTAATGTTGGAGCTCCTCCCCAAGACAACCAGGCTCCTCCATAAGGATATCAAGATCCTCAGCAAGAACAAGTTCCTTTGGGTTACCAAGCTCCGGTCAATCTTGTAGCTATGATGGATAAAGAGATAAGTTTGGTTCAAGACATGAATACTTAAGATCAGGCCATAACTAATCAAGTTTAAGCTCTGACGGCTCAAGAAAATCGAGAAGTTGCACCCCGTGTGAAAAAAAATTGTAGTACCATGGCTTCTCACTTGGGGGACTTCACAAGGATGAATCCTCCCATGTTCTTTGGGTATAAGGTTGATGAAGACCCCCAATACATTCTTGATGAGGTCTAAAAGATCTTGCATGCTATGGGGGTGAATTCAAATTAGAAGGTCGAGCTAGACGCTTATCAACTCAAGGATATGGCTCAAACATAGTACACCCAATGGAAGAATAATAAGTCTTTAAGAGCAGGTCCCATCATGGGAGGGCCTTTTTTTATAGGTTCTTCCGAAGGGATAAAAATACGGAAAAATTAGGAGAGTTCATCAACCTTCTTCAAGGAGGTATGAGTGTTAAAGAGTACCCTTTGAAACTCACTAAGTTGTCTAAGTATGCCTCTTACTTGGTGTCAAATCCGAGGGATGAAATGAATCGTTTTGTGACAGGAGTGTTCGATGATCTAGTGGAAGAACCTTGTGCAACGATGCTTCTGACAACATGGACATTTCTCGTTTGTTGGTACATTCTCAAAAAGTTGAGGAGAGTAGGCTTAAGAGGAAGAATAATAAGTCCAAGAGGGAAAGTTCCTATAATGGATGTAATTCTAAGGGTAGGTTGGAAATCCAAGATAAGTCAATGTTTAAGAAGAGATTCTCTAACAAAGTTCCTTCTAAATTTTCTAAGGCTAGTGATAATAGGGTGCCTAACCCTAATCCTCAAGGAGGAAAAGGAGGTGGATCACCATGTGAGAAAACTACTTGTGCCAAATGTGGCAAGAATCATGGGGGTAAATGTCTAATGGGTGCGGATACTTGTTTTGGTTGTGGAAAGAATGGTCATATTGTTAGATATTGTCCCATGACCTAGAGTCAAGGTAGGGAGAATAATCAAGCACAAGAAAGCGGTCCAAGTTCTGATGCTTCTAAGAGGAACCGCTTCTATGCTCTTAAATCTAGAGGTGATCAAGAGGGTTCACCCAATGTTGTTACCGGTATGTTGCAGGTCTTTTCAATTAATGTTTACGCATTTCTTGATCCCGGTTACACTTTATGTTTTGTAACTCCTTTGGTGGCTATAAAGTTTGATGTGCTTCCCGATGTCTTAGTTGAAACTTTTTTAGTTTATACCTTGGTAGGTGACTCCATGGTTGAAAAAGAGTCTATAGGAAATGTACTATATTGTTGTCGAATAGAGTTACCTTGGTGGATTTGGTAGAAGTTGACATGTTTGACTTTGATGTTATTTTAGGAATGGATTAGTTGCATGCTTGTTTTGCTTCAATTGATTTTAGAACAAGGGTATTTAAGTTCCAATTTCCTAATGAACCCATTTTGGAGTGGAAGGGGGGGGGGGAAACTCAATCCCTAGAGGTCAAATCATTTCGTGTCTAAGAGCTTGTAAGATGAATACACAAGTGATGTATCTATCATGTTGTGAGGGTAAAATACCTAGCCTCTAAGATTCCTCCTTTAGAGTCGGTCCCCGTAGTGAGGATTTTTTGAAAGTCATTCCCGATGACTTACCTGGAATTCCTGCCTAACGCGAAATTATTTTGGCATGGATTTTTTGCAGGATACTCAACCCATTTCAATTCCTCCTTATCGTATGGTGCTGGACGAGTTGAAAGAATTTAAGGCTCAAGTCAAGGATTTTCTTCACAGGGGTTTTATACAACCAAGCACATCTCCATAGAGAGCTCCGGTATTATTTGTGAAAAGAAAGATAGGTCTCTTAGAATGTGTATCAATTACCAACAATTGAACAAGGCCAATATAAAGAATAAGTATTCTCTTCCTATAATTAATGATTTATTTGATCAACTCCAAGGTGCAAGTTACTTTTCAAAAATTGATTGGAGGTAAGGTTATCATCAACTTAGGGTGAGACGTGTTGACATTCCTAAAATGGTTTTTCGAACAAGGTATGGTCATTATGAGTTCCTAGTTATGTCTTTTGGGTTTACTAATGCCCCGACGACTTTTGTGGACCTTATGAATAGGGTGTTCCAGAATTATTATGATTCTTTTGTAGGTGTCTTCATTGATGATATATTGATATATTCCAAGAGGGTGAGGATGAACATATGTGTCATTTAAGACTAGTATTGCAAGTTCGCAAGGAACATCAGATCTTTGCTAAATTTAGTAAGTATAAATTTTGGTTGAGATCAGTTGCATTTCTTGACATATTGTGTCAAGTAAAGGTATTGAGGTCGATCCGAAGAAAAAGGAAGCGGCCAATAATTGGCTTAGACCTCTAACTCCCACTGACATAAGAAGTTTCTTGGGTCTAACCGGGTACTATAGAAGTTTTGTTGATGTTTTTGCATCTATTTCTTCTCCTTTGACAACACTAACTCAAAAGAAGGTTAAGTTTTAGTGGTTGGAAGCTTGTTAAGAGGCTTTTAAAAGTTGAAAGATAGGCTTACCTCCGCTCTGGTATTGACCTTACCGGAGTATACCAAAGGGTTTGTTGTGTATTGTGACTCTTCTCAAGTAGGTTTGGGTTGTGCCTTCATGCAACATGGTAAGGTAATAACTTATGCCTCTAGACAACTCAAGGTGCATGAGAAGAACTATCCAAATCATTATCTTGAATTAGAGGTCGTAGTGATTGCTTTGAAAATATGGAGACATTATCTATATGGTGTGCATGAACACGTATTCACCGACCATAAGAGTTTCCAATATGTGTTCACTCAAAAGGAATTGAATATCTAACAACAAGGTCCTTAGAGATTTTGAAGGACTATGACATGAGTGTCCTTTACCACCCCAAAAAAAACAAATGTTGTTGCGGATGTTTTGAGTCGAATGACTATGGGTAGTGTGGCTCATGTTGAATAGGGTGAGAAAGAGCAAGTGAAAGATGTCCATAGATTATCCCGTTGGGTGTTGATGTACCGTGGTTTCACGGTGCTTTCAGTTCATTTTTCTAAAGATTTGTGTGTGCCTAAAACCTTTTTGTAGTTGTTTTAACATGATTTTGTATTTGTTTTACAGGAAAGATGTTCAGGTTGCAAGATCAGGAAACAACTAAAGGAATAAATGCAGAACAGGACCGTAGTTGGGAACCGTAGATGAGCAATTAAGGACACTGGAGACCACTCGGAGAAATCAGACTAAGTGTGAAACCACGAAAGGGAACGACGGTTCTTTGATTGATCAAAAGTCCGTACTGCAAAACCATTATTTTGATCAGAGAAGGTTCCACTATCTGAAGTTGAAATAATTCTAAGGATGGACCGAAGGAGTGCATCGACGGACCATAAATACATCAACAAACCGTACTGCTGGTTCATCAATTGATTCAGAGAGGGTTCTATGGGAGGAGAGAGAAAATGAGTCTAAGTCCTGAACAACAGAAGGAGTATATACACCATTGATTGGTCGACAGTCCGTCAGTTGGTTTGTAGATTGAAGCCGCGTGACTGAGCAAAATTTCCTTATTTCAATTCCTTTTAATTTAGGACAATATTTTCTACAAATAGAGATTAAAACCTCGATTTTTGGGGTTAGAAACTCTTAGTATTATTCTACTTTTATTTGGAGATTGGTTTTGAATACTTTAGCAATCAATCAATTTTTGGATTTGGTTTGAAGTTTCTTTTGCAATTTCAAGTTGATATTCTGGGACTCTTCTTATTGATAAAGTATGTTTATGATTTATTACTTACAAAATATTAATTGTATTTTTTCTTGCATGGGAAACTAAATCCATAACTAGGGTTGTGGAAACCATGGGTGATTAACAAAGTATACCTAGCAAATAAGCAATTTTCAATTAGGTTTTTGCATGTATTGATAATTCTTTTGGTTACAAGTCTTTTTAACGAGTGCAGCATTAGAACAAGCCTTGTTGCTACTTACCAGACCAAGGAGGTAGTCATAGGAAAAGAATTGTCAACATAGAATTAGTGGAATGCTATGTAATAGGCTAGTGTCGATTGGTGCGAAGTAATAACTAAGCCATACATCGATTATAATGTCTAATATGAGGAAACGGTAAGGGTTAGTAAATTATACACATTTAGCCAGATCAAGGTGGGTTGAAATTATCAGATGTCGGACCAAGGATTTAGAGATACATAACTTACCACTTTACATGCAAAACACTTGGGAAGAATTGCATATTCTAGGGATACATCGCTATGAACCTATGGGGAACACATATACCCTAGTTAGTCTCGTAACTTGATAAAAAGTAAAATTTTGCTTACTTGTTAACTTAGAAGTATTAATGAAACTTGTTTCACAAAAAAGCCTCCTTTAATTACTTGTTTCCGGAAAAACCTTGGCTAAATAGACGTAGTTGTACATTGAAGTTAAGTCTAAATCATTTTCCTCGTGGGATCGACCCCAACCTGTTGGTTGGGTTCTTGAATTGATCACGACTGCTTACACTTCTTTATGGAAGTGTAATTTCAGCGTATCAGGTGTTCGGTTAGAAGATTCTCCAACATGGAGTTCATGGTTCATCATAACTCCGAGTAATCTTTAGTGGTTGAGGTGAAGCCTAAGCAACATATTGATCCTCTATTGATGAAGTTGAGAGAATCAATACATACCAAGCTCAATGAGTAATTCTCCTAAGTATGGACGGTCTACTTAGGTACCAAGGTAGTTTGTATGTACCGGATATTGATGACTTAAGAAGACAAATTTTGGGGAAATCTCATGGTTCTAGATATTCTATTCATCCGGGTGCCACAAAAATGTATCGTGATCTACAAGATGTCTATTGATGGAACCATTTGAAGAAAGATATAGCTGATTTTATGGCTAAATGTCCTAATTATAAAAAAATTCAAGGCCGAACATTTAAGACCGGGAGGGTTAACTCAACCAATAGATGTTCGTACTTGGAAGTGGGAATATATCAATATAGATTTTGTAGTTGGGTTGCCTCGAACTCGGAAGCAAAATGACTCAATATTGGTTATTATGGATAGATTGACAAAATCTGCCAATTTTATCCCCGTCATAACAACTTATACGGCGGAGGATTATGCTAAATAGTATCTTGATGAAATTATGAGTTGGCATGGGGTTCCATTAACTATCATCTCGTATAGAGGGTCGTCAATTTACTTCTAGGTGTTGGAAAGTATTCCAAAGTGGATCAGGTACCAAGGTAAAACTTAGTTCTGCATTGCATCCAAAAATGGATGGTTTGGCGGAACAAACCATTTAAACCTTGGAGGACATGTTGAGAGCATGTGTTATTGACTTGAAGGGTAATTGGGATGACCATCTATGATTGATCGTATTCGACTAAAATAATAGCTACCATTTGTGTATTGCCATGGCACCCATTAAAGCCCTTTATGGGAGGAGATGTAGATCTCCAATTGGGTGGTTTGAGGTAGGTGAGTTTGCTCTATTGTGTCCTGAAGTAGTCTATGAGGCCTTTGAGAAACTCTGACTTATAAGGGATCGTTTGAAGACGGATCAAAGTCGACAAAATATTATGCCGACAATAGGAAAAGGGACCTTCAGTTTATGGGAGGTGATATGGTTTATTTGATGATATCACCCATGAAAGGGGTGATTAGGTTTGGGAAGAGAGGGAAGCTTAGACCCCAGTATGTGGGACCATATGAGGTTGTGAAACACATCAGAAGTGTTGCCTATGAGTTGAAACTCCCTTTTGAGTTGGCTACGGTCCATCCGTTATTTCATGTGTCCATGATCAAGAAGTGTATAAGTGATCCGGTGTCTATCCTATCTGTAGAAAGCTTAAAGGTTGACACCAACCTTTCTTATGAAGAGGTCCCGATTGAGATTCAAGACCGGAAAGTGAAGAAGTTTAGGAGCAAAGAATTAACTTCCGTAAAGGTTCTTTAGAAAAACCAACTTATGAAGAATTCTACTTGGGAGACTAAGGACGATATGATGTCACGATACCCACATTTTTTTCCTTCCTCTTCTAGTCAAGGTGGAAATTAGTACCTTTTCCTAATTTTTGTTTATGAAGGGTCTTAAGTGTATTTAAACTTCTATGATTTTCTTTAATGTGCATATTCTTGTGAAGATCCATGTTTCAATGTGCTTTGAATTATGTGTCTTCATACTTGAAAGGAAACTTGATTACATGTTTTGTTATATTGAGTTATGTGATATTTCTTGTGAAATTGTTCAAGTGTGAATTTATGAAATTGTAAGACCTCAAAAAATAACTTAGGTGAACTAGATCCTAAAATGTTGGTCATGATGGTTTAAGGTCCTAAATAGGTCTAAAATATGGGATAGAGGCAGTGTGTAAGAGTTAAGGTGCATTGGAAAGTAAATGTCAAGGAAAGACTAAGACGTTCGACGACTAAGTCACCTATGTGCCTCATATGTGATTTTATGTGTTTATGTGTGATTCATGAGGTTATAAGGTCCTTAACTGATTTATTATATCATATATAGACAGTGCATCAAGTTTCGTGGAGTTTGGAGGTTAAACATCTAAGAACGTCCATGACGTTCGAACGTGTTGCCTTGAAATAACCTTGTGTGTCTAAGCATGTTTTGTTGAGTTTTACGTGTTCTTTTTGGATGAAACTCATGTTATAGGTGCAAAAATCGTATACGATCATGTTTGGGTTGGAAACTTCCGGGCAAACATCCGCAAGGACCAACCAAAGGTCCTTGAGGAAGGACCCATGTTGACGGCCAAAACTGCCCAAAGCAGTGCCAACTATGGATGGCAAACGACGGCCAGTGGCCTAGTCGACACCCCGTAGGTGGAGGTCATCGTCTTGTACTTAGACTGGGGAGATAAGCTTCCAGTTTTCAGTCTCTGAACCCATCGATGGAGTACAGGACGGTCCGTGTGTGGACTTACGCCCTGTCAATGGGCAACCGTCAGTTGGGGTCTATGTTCCTGTGTAGGCTACTGTTAAGTGAGGGGTGATAGTGTAATTTCACCCCACTTCAAAATAAGATTATTGGCGGTTCCTTAAAGGTCTTTTTGGTATTTTAAATGTGTTTATAAGTCTAAAACATTAAGAATATTTCATTTTTCCGAATCAAAAACCCAAATCCCTTTGAATTGTCTCTAGAACCCCCATTGGAGTCAAAACTCAATGAAGGGATTTGATCGACAAATTGAGTAAATATTCTTAATCAAATTGAAGAATTAGATTCAGGTATGGATTTTGATCATTGAAACTCTCTTCATGAAGGACCCAACTTTCAAAGATGTATTCTAAAGTTTTCAAGTTGAATTGTTCAATTTTATGATCTATTCCATGGTTCTTGCATTAATGATTTCTAAACATTGAACAACCATTGAATTAATATTGTATTGATGATTTCAAACTAAAATAACCTATGAACCCATGAATTGGATGAACCCTAGTTTTTGACTAAGTTATGTGTTACTTGATATTGATCTAATGTTGATGAATTCTAATATAGTTTTATGTAGGCTATTGATTGATGTAATAATTTTATTAAATTGGTATCTAGGTTGCATCAGATTGATGATTATGTAGTAATTTGACCTATTTTCATGAATATTGTTATAATTATGTTCAATTGTTGGTTATGGCCATGGGTAAGGGCCTTTTGATATCGAATGTGGTGATTTAGAATTGGATTGAGGTTTTAAGGATGATGTGGTGGTAATATGCCCTAATTTCTTTATTTTTATGATTATTAGACTTCAATTATATTGGCATTGGTATGGTCCACTTATGGTGGCGGTGTTATGTGCTTTACTTGTAATTGATGTGGCCTTATCGACGTTATTTTAAGTAATGCAATGATCATGGCCTTGTCGGAAAACTACTTGAAGTAATGTGGCTAATTGTATAGTTGATTATGTTAAGTATAATGATATCTATCTACATGTTAAGGAATGTGAAAGTATATGTGTTCTATTAATGTTATGTAGGTGATCATGTTAGACTATGAATGTAGCTTTGTGGATATAGTCTTAAGGTTGATGTATATTATTCCTACTTGAATATATGAGTCTATGATGGTCATAATTATGTTGATATGATATTATATAGGATGAATTGAAGATGATAAGGGTTATTTCTATATGCTTCTAAAATGAAATGTATTATGAATTAAAGTTAACTATGTGGTGTTTTGTCTTGGTTGACTTGTGTCTCTTGCTTGATGTATGTATGAATGTGAATATGTGATGTCTTGACACAGGATTCTAAAGTCTCTTAGTCTTGAATTTATGAATGATATGTGACCTTAAATGAAGTTAAGAGGGTCTTTTATGTGAAACCTTGAACCTAGTGGTAAGGTTATGAATGTTGAAGTCGTAAGCCTTAATGGTATCCTTCAAAGTAAAGGGATGATAGAATTAAGGTTAATTGGCTGGAACGGCGTCATATTAATCCTTACAAAAGTCATCATGATCTTCTTGTCACCATTGGAGGTAGCCCTAGTGGACCTTTCTTTTATAGCGTAAATGTGTTTGGGTCATGAACTTGATTTGGAACCCTTTTATGTGAACCTTAAGTGTGAATTACTTTATAAGAACGAAGGCTAGCACCGAGTAAGTATGGTAAGGGAAGTATTTCTAGTTAAAGAATGAGACTAGATTACAAAACATGCCCTTCATATTCCTTAACCATGTGCCTAAATGGGATGTGTCTAAGTTCTACCATTGGCAAGTAGAACACCCTCATCGGAGTAGGTAAGAACTTTGGATTCCATGCTTTTCTATCATGGTCTATGTCGGTTATTGCCTATTCTCATCATATGGAATACCTATTATCATTATATAAGTTCTATGAGGTTTAGGTGGTGGTATGAGACACTATCTAGACATTGCACAATAGGCTTTGAAGGTGTTACTTGGAGTTCCTAGGTCTTGTCCAAGACCATTACTTGAATGTCCTTTGTGTGTTGAACGTCTCCTAAATGAACTAGTGAAACTAATGAGTTAAGTTAAGAAAGTATGTTAAATTAATAAGTACTTATCTAGAGTAGTTAAGGATTGTTTAGTTAAAGTGTGAAGGGGCATATGAATGGTCACTTCGTATTTTACTTAGATGAGTCTTAAGAATGACTCTAGTTAGGTTCTGTGGACATGATCTAAACTTAGATAGTCTTAAGGATTATTTAGATATTCTTGAAGAGGTTAATCATGGACGTTATCTTCTTGATTTACTTAAGCAAGTCTTTTAATAGCCTTTGGTAAGGGAATGTCAGTCTCATATTTATGTGTTTGATGTCTTGTAATTGTGTATCTGTCTTATTATAAGTATTCTTGAGAGTAATTTAGTTATTCTTAGGGAGTTGTATGGGTGGTCTCTCTTTTTGTTTCTTAAGTGGGTCTGAGGATAGCTTTTAGTGAGAAGACTACACGTTAAGAAGTGCCTAAGGAAGAAGTAGACAACTTCACTGTAACAGTGAATTTCTTCACTGTACAGTTAGTTGAGCTTACTGTAATGTTAGATACAAAATGTGATTTATCGTTTTAATGTTATCTTATGTGTTTCTAAGTTGTTAAATGTTATTCTTATGATTATAATGTGACTTTAAATGAAAATATGCATATTTCTAATAAATGTCCGTTTTCATGATTTTCATGCATTATGTCATACTTAGTACATGTGGTTGTACTAATCCATGTTTTTATCTATCTCTGGAGTTGTTGGTAGGTGAGGAGCATTTGGGAAACAAGAATTTGTACGTAGCATCATTCAAGTGAAGTCAAAGTATGTCCTCATTTGATTCGAGGGCATAGATGTCTTTTCTGTTTCCATTTGAAGTATTGTGATCGACTACATATTTTTATATTTTGAAGTATGGGTCGTGTCCCAAGTATTCTCGTATCTTAAGTTTTCTGAGATTGAGACTTAGTATTTCCTATGACTTTATATGAAAGAGTTTTTAAAGACTGTGAAATGTTTTGTGAAAAGTTTTAATTCTGCACTACTTTTCATTATGTATATGTGATGAATTATATGTAAGGGCTTGTACAAGGCCTTTGAGAAGTCAAGTACACCGGTTGCAATCTGACATTGACCCTAGATTTTAGGGTGTGGTTTTGGGATTTGACAAAAATCATGTAGTGCTTCTTGTTGAAAGAATTGAACTATATGAAATGGAGAATGACATCCCTTCAAGCATAACATGAAATCATCAAATATGTGCATTTTGATAGTTGATGAAGTTCTTACCTCTTTATGATGTTTTTGTTGTGTTGAGAATGGAGTGAATGTTTCCTCCTTTGATTTTCTAGTCATTATTATGCATCATGTGTTGGTTATGCTGCAGTCTTGAGTCATAATTCCAAAAGGATGTTAAATTGTCTTTCGAGGATGAATGTTCCGCAAAGGGGAATATAGTTACACCTGGAAAGTTCAAGGACCTAGTCTAGGCTTCACTTGATGAAATATGCCTTAAAAGTGTTTCTAATCTTAAAAAAAAGATAAATAACCTAATTAAGAAGTGTTAGAATCAAAACATCCAGAGACTAGTGAAAGTGAACTAGTGTGCCTTTGTGTGTATCAAAGGGTTTTAGGAGTTGTATAAAGGTCAAATTTGGTCGAATGGTATATACCTTAGAGTGTGTTTAGGTATGAAACATCTGGGTACGACTCCCCAAGGACCACCCTAAGGGTACTTGAGGAGGACACAAACAATTGACCATAAAAGCTGTCAAAAAATAGTGTAACCACCAAGGGAAACGAAGCTCTTTCGTTGGTCCTCGTTGGTCCACACTAAGAAACCTCACATAATGCTCCCAAAATCCAGACTTTAATCCAAACCACGATTGACCAAGACGGTCCGTGGTTGGATCAACGGCTCGTCGACGGGGCCTCGTCATTTGATACCCCAACTAACTGCCCAATTTTTGTTAAGTTAGGGGTGATAAATAATTAGTTAGTCAATTAATTAATGGTAAGGGATGGTTTTAATTAGTTATTTTAGGACTATATAAGCCCCATCAGTCATTAAACTAACCTAAACACCTCATAGTTCCCTAAACCCAATCAGCTCTCATATCTCTCTAGTTTCTCACACTACTCTAAGACACTATTGAAGAAGAAGAAAAGTTCATCCTAGGGAATCAAGGCTCAGTTTTCCCTCCATCATTCTTCAAGACTGTCATGTTATGGAGGCTATTCACTCGTGGGACTCTTTTCACCAAGAGGCTCTTCAAAGTTTGTTTTCAAAGGTCTTCAATTTCCATGTTTTCATCCAATTTAGTGGGTTTACTTTTAATGTTGAATTGTATTGTATTGTTTAAATTTGATTATTCTTGATGATCTTCATATATTTATGCGTGTATTGAATTATCTCTTAAAGCTTTTCGCTAAATCTCTACAAAGGTTCATAAACATCTGTCTTCCCCTAACCCTAGTTCATGAATTAGGTTGATTATGATTGAGGAAGGTTAGAATTGAATGTTTTCTTGTTAATTTACCATTATGTGATGATAATGTTTGATTTAAGGAATAAATATGATGGAATTGATGGTTATATCCTTGATGAAATTCTTGGAAGCCATTGGTAAGGTTTCAAAGATCATGACTACTCGATGATGTTGATATTGGCCTATAATTGATCTTGTTATTCAATTGAAGTGTAAATGATGATGCTATGCATATATGACTCGTATATGATTATGATGAATGTGAGATTAGTATAAGGTAAGGTTATGGAGGATTAAAAGTAATTCTCTTGTGCATCTTATTAATGTGATTATGATGTAATGTTCTCACTTATTGATTGGGTTGTGATGAAAGGAGTTCTAATCTTAGAACCTAAGTGCTATGATCATGTTATACAAGGGGTTAGTCTCCTAAAGACTATGATATAGTCTAATGTTAAGAAAAGATTCAAGTCCACTTTCAAGAAGCTTGGATAAGATCTCCAAGTTGGCTAGTTCTCAAGTTCAAGGATGAAACCCATTACACTAGCACAAGCTATTGACTATGTCTTAGACAATATTCATTTCTAATCTTTTGAGACTTTGTTCTAAGTCTATATGAGACATATTTTAATAGTGTGAAGGCTATATCTCAAATCTTGTACTTGTATAGATGGTTATGTGTGAGACAATAATAAACTATGTTGATGAATTTGACTATGTTGATAAACGATAAGTCTATGTATACTTCATATGCAAAGTTCTTAATTGTTGTGTATTTTTCTACTAAATAACAGTTCACTAGAAGAGGAAACTTATGAAAAGTTTGAAAGTATTCTATTCAAAAAAATATGTTTGAATAAAGTTAGAGAAGTTTGAAATAATTTTAATTATTTACAACCTTTTATTAAGTTTGTTGAGTTCTATATTCAAAGTCTACTGTGTATTTTATATTATTTTCAATAGTAAAGATGCAATTTAGTATGATTATTTTTTTAAAAAAAAAAACGAGTAAATTTTAGACTATTTTATGAGAATTTAGTTGCATAAAAGGAGGCAATAAAATTGAATTTTAGTGCAAAAGGGAAGCTAAATACCATTGAAAATAAAGTTTTGGATTGTATAAGTGAGTTCGTCGGATGCTTATTATTTTATTTTTTAACTTTATATTTTTATGTTTAAAATAATGATAATAGTGAAACAATAAGTTAAAAATGCATATTAATAACTTACAACTTACATTGATATTAATAAGTTATATTTTATAGACACTTTAACTAAATAAAGGTGTTATTACTTCCCGATTATTTTTTTTACACCTTTTGTCTTATGTGGCACACTCCGTGACTCCATGCAATTGAGGCGCGTGGAGATATTTGGATTCCACGTACGCTAAAAAGGTGCATAAAAGTATAAAAAAAAAGTTAGGGGTAATATGACCTTAATTTAATTAAGATGTGTCTCTAAAATTTCGATCATAGTCGATGGGGTATTTGTGCATTTTTCCTATATATTCTAATAATTGTTCGTTTATAATGTGTTGATTCTTTTTTGGTTGCTCTGTCCCAACTCCCAGCATATATTTTATTATTATTCATTACATTTTTAGTTTACTAGTTGAATCTTTTAGTTTGAAATATTTAAGATGTATATACGATCTTTATTATTAATGCATTTTGATATTTTATACAATTTTCGATCACAACATCATAAAAAATACTGACATTAATAAGAATTTAATAATAAAAATTGTCTCTATGATAGAATATTTCCCTCTCCCTATTTTCTTCTAAAAAATGATGGTTTACGTTACTTTCATACTTTGTTTATTACAATGTGGACGAAGAGTTTTGAGCTATTCAACATAATTATACTTTGATATTCGTCTTTTGATTGCAACTTGAATGAAAATCATTGTTTCTTATTTTCTAGATTTGGAAGTAGTTAACATAATTTATATAAATATATTAAACTTTAAATTTAAAGCAGTTAGGACTAATTAGATCGATCAAATTAATATTGTCTAACATTGATCAGGACCATTGATATGACTATATTCTTTATATTCATTATGCATCTTTTGAATAAGGAATTCTAGAGGAGAAAATGAATGGTTGAAGTTGTGTATTTACATTTACTGAATACCAATATATAAATGCATGTAAAATATCAATTAAGACTTAGCTCTAAGGCACTAAATCTAAGATCCATATTATATGGGATTTAATTTACACTAATTAGGAAAGTGAATATATGATAATTGTAAACACTAGCTCCCCCTCCAGATGGACTGTGAATGTCATGAAGTCCCAACATGTTCCATACTGTCACAAACTGATCCCTTGTCAATGCCTTTGTAAATAAACATGTCAACTGGAAGTGTGTAGGTACATATGATGGACTAATAATTCCAGCTTGCAACGTTTATCGAACTATGTATCAAGCTATTTCAATATGTTATATACACTCATGGAACAGAGGATTCACTGCAATGTGCAAAATAGCTTAATAATCTGATGGATTATTTAGATAAATCAACAACGAGGTGTGCACCTTGTAATTCACAGCATCAATCGTCGATCTGCTTCTTTGATAGGTTGGTGCTCAAGTCCTTCTTTGAATCACTAGCAAACAAAGATTTGTGTTCACAAACTAGAAGTCTGTTTTGTGTGTTGATTAATTTTTCTGAGAAATTCACTTCTTTGTTCCTTGACTAATCGCTTGTTTTTAGTTTTCTGTTTCACACAATTTTCTCTCAACTTCACGTTTCACATACATTCGAAAAATACTCCCACTAGGAGTCTTTTAAAGAAAGGTTGAACGTTTACAAACTGTTCTGTCTTATCCTTTGAAAAAGATTTATCCAAAATTAATTAATTGGATAAGACATAAAACAGATCGAGTCAATTCAGAGGGGTGACCCACGATCCAAAACTTACATCTCCCACTTTGTACATTGTGGACAAGACCCAAGTAATCATTATATCAATCAGACACAATTGGTACGAC
The DNA here is from genome assembly GCF_036512215.1 of Solanum lycopersicum. Lineage (NCBI taxonomy): Eukaryota > Viridiplantae > Streptophyta > Magnoliopsida > Solanales > Solanaceae > Solanum > Solanum lycopersicum. Next base: position 29,505,599 of record NC_090807.1, on the reverse strand, counting down.
AAATAGTTCGTGCAACATGTGAGCATGAAGAGTTTATCTTTAAGGTTCTACAAGCACTACATATGAATTTAATCACATGTGAAAAGAATTCACTACTATTAAAGGATAATATTACTCACAATACCCCACACGCCATTCAATACTTCAGTAGTTACTTATTCGATCACTCAACTTCTTAAAGAGGTGAACTCGAGTTCATGTTTAACTTTATACACACAATTACACTTGAGTATAGTAGTCGCCTTATGCATACAAGTTGTATTGTTCATTTAATCATCTTCCATTTCTACTCTAATCAATCTGTTCCATATGAACTTTTTTCCTAGACATGTATAGTGTTGCCGAATCGTTCATGGCTATTAGTAACATGCTAAAGTAGCAACATCGATTGAAAATTCAAGAAATAGCAAAAGGTCAAAGGATATTTCATTGAAAGGTTAATTTAACTTCTCTAGGTCTCACACAATGAGAAGCAGGGAATATTCTTTCATTGACCCATTGATCTCTAGACACCCATGGTATGAAACACGTGCTATGGTATTTACACCTTAAATTGGTGTATGTGTCTCATTCTATTGATCATTCAACATCGTAAAGGTCTAAACATCTCCATATGTTTAACCCTAGTTTCTCTCTTCAGTGATCCTTAAGCTCATTTCTTGTAGAAACTTTTGTTAGGATCATAAAGAAAATCATAAAATGATGGTGAAATTTATCTCTTTACATTCACCGACGTAGGAGGCGATTGTTTGTGTGAGAGAGATAATCTCGCGACTTGTTCGACACATTTTATATATTACATGTTATCACATGCCTACCATATTTGAACATAAATTCAATAATTTTATATTGAAGAGAATATCATATCAACCAAGTCAGTTTAAAATATTGAAATATCATCATACTCTACGCAAACCTAGAATCTTAACATGTTTTTTGAACAAGTCTCTAGAGATTATCTTCTAAAAATAATCAACTATCATTCACGTGTATGAATGTATTGTAATGTTATTCTCCACTTGTCACTACGTCTCTCACAAAGTTGTCGTTGATGTCAATGAGTTTGGTTTTTTTGTGATATTTAGGATTTTTTATGTATGCGATATATTTGCTTGACTATCATAATATAGAATCATTCGACCCTTAGAATTCTTTGGAATATTCAAACATTCAAAGAATCTCTTTGTCCAAACAACTTTTTGTAATGCAGACACAGACGCCATAAATTCAGATTCCATGGTTAAAAGAGTTGTTCAAGTTTGCTTCTTACTTTTTCACAAAATATTACCACTATATAGTAAGAAAGCAAAATTGGAATTTGATTTTCTATCATCCGGGTCACTAGCTCAATCAACAGTAGTATAACCTTTTATGAATAAATGAGATTCACTATATCAGTGTATGATCTGCATTTCTCAAATATCAAAATATTCTCGTTACTGCTCTCCTGTGATTTTTTCTAATATTGGATTGATACCTGCTAACTAGACTCATGACATTACAAATGTCTGGGCGAGTACATATCATAACATACATCAAACTCCCGATCGAATTAGAATAAGGAACTCGAGACATGTCTTTCTTTTCTTTTCCAGTCTATGGACATATTTCAAGGCTTAAAATTTTACCCCTTGCTATAGGATTATCCATGGGTTTGTAATAATACATTCGAAAACGTTTCAATATTTTCTGTGTATCAGTTTCTTGAGATAAACTCCAAAATTTCTCAAAGCGAGTTGTTTGGATATTAACACCCAATATGTAGTCTATTTCACCTAAATCTTTCATATGAAATGATTTATTTAGCCATGACTTGACAGTTTTTACATACCCCAAGTTATTTCGAGCTAATAAAATATCATCTACATAAAGAGAAAGAATTACAAAATTTTCATTGTACTTTTTCACATAGATACAACGGTCTTCATCGATAATAATAAAAAAAATGATATCATCTCCTTATGAAATATTAGATACCACTGCCTTCGAAGATTTCTTTAGGCCATAAATTGATCTTATCAATTTTTATTTTTTCTCTTGGCCTTTAACAATGAAACCTACTGATTGTTCCATGTAGATTTCATTGTTTAATTTTCCATTGCGAAAAATATTATTTACATCCAGTTGGTGTAATTATAGATCTAAAAATGCAACAATAGTTAACAGTAATCGTATGGTTGTAAACTTCACAACTGGTGAAAATTTTTCCTCATAGTCTATTCCAACTATTCTTCAGTAAAACATTTTGCAACAAATCATGCTTTGTGTCTTTCTATTAACCCATTCAATTTACATTTAACTTTAAAGATTCATTTATTCCCAATGGCTTAATGTTACTTAGGAAGGTCAACTAGATCCCAGACTTTGTTGATTTTCATAGACTCTAATTCTTTTCTCATTGGTTTTAACCATTCATCCCTTGCAGGACTCGATAAGGCCTCTATCACAAAATTAGGTTCATCCAATTCTGTAGGAGATACAAAATAAACATAATCCTTAATCTTATAAGATCATTTAGGATCACTTTTTCTTGTACTCTTACAAATTTGGACTTCATATTCCTTTATAGGATTTCGGGATTTATAACTCCCAGTTGGATCAAGAATCATTTCTTGATTCATTAAATTATCAAGTATGTTTGACAACATCATCTAATCTTCTGAATTCAACATTTCGTACAAAGGTTCAGCTTCATCTATTTCACCTTTTTTTGGAAAATCATCTTCCAAAAAATTTGACATATCGTGATACAATTTCAGTAATACTTCCATCATCCAATTCATTGACAAACACATATCCTCTGGAGCGTTCAGAGTACCTTATAAACATACATTTCTTTCCTTTTGTACTTAGTTTACCAAACTCACAAAAATGATCATTAATGTATGTTGCACAACCCCATGGTCGTTGATCATTCAAGTTTGTTTTATGACCAGTCCAAAGTTCATAAGGCATGGAAGACGATGATTTAGAAGGCGATTTGTTCAATACATAAGCCACAATCAATAATGCATTTCTCCGGAAAGAGAAAGAAAAAATTATCTGCGTCATCATTGATCTTGTCATGTCTAATAATGTCTTATTCCTTCTTTCAGCTATACCATTTTGTTGATGTGTATTAGGGGTAGTTAATTGTGTGATCATATCATTTTCAGTATATAATTCTTCAAATTGTTTTGACAAATATTCACTTCCTTGATTGGTTCTTAAAGTTTTTATGCTTTTATTATTTGCTTTTAAACTTCATTCATATTTTTTAAAGCACTCAAGTGCTTTAAATTCATTAAAAAATTAAATAGACATAATCAAAGCGCGTGAAATCATCAATAAATATAATGAAATATGTAGCACCAGACCATGTCTTTACACTCGTTGAACCATAAATATCAATAATGAATTAATTGAATTGGGAATTCAACTCTCTTACCCTCCCAAATGGTTTACATGTAATCTTTCCAGCAAGACAATTTTTATAAGTTGACATTTTAATTTCGGTGAAAGAACCTAAATGTCCTTCTTTTTCTAACTTGTTGATTCAATCTCATCATATGTGACCTATTTCAGCATGTCATGTCTGTTATTGGCATATAATTAGGCAAGAATTTTAATAATTATGCATGTGACATACACGTTCAAGCAAATTAATTTTTATAAAGGTATCATATTTAAAAGTAAAATTGTAAAGACACACAAGCATCCGTTCATCATCTACTAATTAAATATTTAACCAAATTTTGAAATTAACTTCTTAATGTGTACACTAATTTATTTTAGACTATAATCACACTGATTTAAATGTCTAATTATTAAACATCATGTGATATTGTGCAATAGAATAATAATTTACTAATCAAAAAGATAAAAGAGAATAAAGCTCAAATATTCATATCAAAGCACAATTAAAGATTTTCACTTCAAAGTTTAATAAAAATAAAATAAAAAAATAAATTATTTTGATAAAAAAGGGCATACGTGGATACACTGTAGGTGAAGTTTTACCCACTTAAATCCTATTCTTCTAGTATTCTGGGAAGGAATAATTCAAAACATCGTACCCTTCCCTCTCTGTAACTTGAACGTCACTTCATTATGCTTTTCAAATTTTACGACAAAGATATGGAGGAATCCTATTAAACAACCAAGGGGATCCATCTTCAAAGACTTAAACTCTCTTAGGTCTTTTTGTATTTTTGTTTGAATGGTCCTTTCATTCCTTAACATACTTTGTGTCTCTTTTGGGATACTAAATTCGTACGACTTCTCGTTCTCGGAAACATATCTTACGGCAGGTTGCTCTTCGACCTCGTCTTTTGGCTCGATTTTAAGAAATCCCACTTGAAATAATTTGAGCATGAATCTTTTCAGCCATATCTCAAATTTGAAAAAAATGAAATATGGTTAATACCCTTTAATGTGACAACATACGTCACCAAATTTTCTCATAAAAGGCAAGCAATTGTTTGAAGAACCTAAGGACTAAACGAGTATACAAGACCAATAAGATCCTACGGAGGACACATATAAAATAATCCTAAATAGGACTTTAATCTCCATTGAAAAAATATTCCTTAAAAAAACATTTTTCAGCCCAACTTAAAAGGTCCATATCTTACTCATTTTAAGTCTATTGCTCTATTATAATATATTTCTAGAAAGCTTAAAACGAGCTGATCATAAAAGAAAAAGTTTACATCCAATAACTACACATCAAATTTTTAGGTTTATCCAAACAGATGTAGTTTTTCGAAAAACTCAAAAAAAAGTCAAAATTTTCAACAATTCATATCTTACTCGTTTTAATTTTGTTATTCTATTATAATATATTTTAGGAAAGCTATGCACAAGAAAAATACAAAAAAAAATAAGTTTTGACAAATATATCCTTCAACCAATTTTCAAATTGCTATTTTACAGAAGCAGTTTTTTCTTTTAAAAATGTAGAATTATTTTCTTAGAAGGACAAGTAATCCGTTCTATTTCATGAATCACAATCAAATAGGATTCTGAATCCTATTTTTCATATTATTAATCCACAATTAAACGTTAAAAAATTAACTTCTACCAAAAAAAATTCTTTCTATTCACTAATTTTAAAAAGAAATAGTCTCAATTAATTTCTTATAAACATATAAAGTGAATATCCAAGACTGTCACACATAATGAGATTAATAACAATAGCTCTGATACCGTTGATGAATTAATAAGGTAAATCAACAATGAGACGTGTACCTTATAATTCACGACAGAAGTCGTCGATCTGCTTCTTTGACAGATTGGTGCTCAAGTCCATCTTTAAATCAGTAGGAAACAAAGATTTGTGTTCACAAATTACAAGTCTGCTTCTATGTTGATTAATTTTTATGAGAAACTCACTTCTTCATTTCTTGACCGATCGCTTATTTTTGATTTTCTATTTCACACAGTTTCCTCTCTATTTCACATTTCACGTACATTCAAAAAAATACTCCCACTAGGATCCTTTTAAAAAGATTTATCCAAAATTAATTAATTTGATAAGGTATAAAACAGATCAGGTCGGGTTGGGTCTGTCCACATAGGCGACCCGATCCAAAACTTACATTGTCAAAAAATAATTTTGTTGGAGTTACTTATGGGACTTCCAGATCTTGTAGAATATACTGTAACCATGTGAGCTCAAAGAATGTGTGATTTTGCTGACAATCTTGAAACAATTGATTTTTTCCTGGATTTCCGTGAGACGAGAATTTCCAAGAAAAATACAATTTCTTGTAAGTGATCTCCTTATGGCACTCCAACTTCACCTATCTGAATCAGAAAACGCCTTCAATGTAAGATCCCATTGGTAGAATGTAATAATTAGCCTTGATATATTTAGGGACCCGTATAGTGACATCTCATTCAGGTTTTTGAGGTTGCATGTATTGACTTAGTATATGTACAGAATAGACTATGTCAGTTCTAGTAAGCACAAGATAAACCAACCTGCCAATTAATCTTCTATACTTAGTTGGATCATTAAATAATTCACCATATGTAGGAGTAAGTTTCAAATTTTGTTCCATTAGAAATTTGTCTAGGCATGCCCCTAGAAGTCCTTAGCCTTGTAAGATGTATAATGCATATTTCCTTTGAGACATGAAATACTTTTATGAGATCTGGAAAACTCAATACCCAAAGAACATTTTAAACCTCCAAAACCTTAAATGCAGAACCATTTCAGAAGGAACCTTTTGAGATGCTCTATTTCTTTAACATTATTTCCTATGAGAAGTACATCATCAACATAAATTAATATTTGAAGTAAATGAAGTACCTTGTTCTTTGGTAAAAAAAAAAGAATAGTAAGCTTTTGATTTTTCATAGTCAGCCTTTTGAATCATTTCTAAAAAGGTGTGAATCTAAGTTGATGCTTGTTTGAGACCACAAAGGGATATGTGTAGACAACATACAATGTTCTCCCCATGTCGGTGAATTTCAGGTGGAGGTTCCATATGCACTTCTTCATTCATGTCGTCGTGAAGGAATAACAGTGGACGTCTAGCTGGTAGGCAAACAAATTTCACGTAGCATCAACAGTAAGAAGAAAACAATGTGTAGTAAGTTTTACTCTGGGAAAATTTTTTTCTATTAATGAGTACCCTCTACTAGAGTGTATCCTTTAGAAATAAGGCAAACCTTATATCTTTCGGGGGTCGTTTTGTACAAGATCAATAATGCAAGGATTAGTAATGCAGAGATAAGTAGTGTAGGGATAAGTATTCCAGGAATTAGTAATGCAGGGTATATTTCTATCAAGTGTTTGATTTATTTTTTTCTCACCTCATCTTGTATTTGGATTATAGCTCTATAAAAACTTTCCTTTCAATTATACCCTTGAATTATTATGTAATTGGATCAAGGTAGATAATTGTCGGACAATATTATTTTTTATAACCTTCTAACTTGCTATGGGAAGAACAATTTAGTTGTCTTGTTTGTTATTTTTTCACTTGAATATTTGAGGATAAATAATTGTCATCTTAATTGACAATTATTCAATCAACAAGAGATAAACCATCTACTTTTAAAAAAAAAAACAATGATGAAATTGAATAAACCATCTAAATTTGCAAGCTTTTAGTTTTAATATGTATGTAATTTTTTAAATTGTGTAGAATACAAATAATTAGAAAATATATGATGTAGTAAATACATTGCTTATTTCAGTGAAGATTTGAATAATAAGTTCTCTATTAAATAATATTGGAGATTCTTTTATGAATGTTTAATGTGGATCACCATATATATCTCTTATTCACGATAACCTATGAACATGGTCAATGAAGTATTTTATAAGTTAAATGTAATAATGTATATATTTATTTCAATTTGATGAGGTTCAATAATATAATTAGTTGTATCTTATTAATATTACCATATAGACAATAATTGTTGTGCATTTTTCTTGTCATCTAACCAAATTTGGTTTGCGGTATTCCACGTTAAACTAGTTAGATGTACTTTTAGAACTATTTTTTAAAATAATTTTTATTCTATAAGTCATAACATAATAGATGTTGTTTTTGTTGATGACTCTCATATTTGACTTTTGTGTGCATAAATCAAACATATTTATCTGACTAGTCATAGCTAATCTCTGAATCATAAATATAATCACATGTTTATCTTATACCCCCAAAAAATATAGTTCATATACTTCAATACCGTGTCGTAACATATATAGGGGTGGTATAATAAGATGAAATACTATTTGTCAAAGGTTAATATAAGGAAAGATGAAAGATAAATATAATTAATATAATAACGATGAGAATTCATAATATTATAACTAAAGAATATCAATGAGTGTGAATAACGTTTGCTATAATTAGTAACAACTAAGAGAATTATAATGTTATAACTAAAGAATTAATGTGCAATAGCTGAAATTTCTAATAAATTTTATACCTATTATATAAATAAATAGGACTTTTAATTAAATTTTCCCATTTTTAATAGTTATTAGATTTTTATTGAGTGTAGGGACAAGACCGAAATGTTTATTCCATATTACTGAAAAATTTATATATTTTTATCACAACCAATTCCAAATCATAAAATAAAGATCAAAAGTAAATGAAAATAAACAAAAACATTTAAGAAAAATCAAGACATCAACGCATTAGTGGAATTTAACCTACATTCATTCTAAGTGTGATGAGTAACAACTTTTAATTATTCAAATACAATGACTATGCATGATAGACTTATAATAGTGTTTACTTTTCTTCTTCTCATCCAAAACACTAAATAATATTATAAAAAGAAAAATCTCTCTTCAAATGATAATACGAAAGTAATAAAATATTTTTATTTTAGCAAAGATTGTTATCAAATTAAAAAAAAAAATATTACACTCAATGTAATTCTTAAGTGAAGTATGTTCTTATAAATTTGAATAACATAATGTATAAATTATGTTAATTAAGAAATCGAGGTGAATTTTGAAGTTTAAATTTTGGTATTCAGTTTCTTTATCTTCTTCCTTTAAACCACTTCCATTTTTCTAATTTGTAAGCTAAATTTTCATTTTAAGGCACTTTGTAAATCCAAATATATTTACGCTCGTGTGGCCTCACCTTTCTCAAGTGCAACATCCTCTTTTGGCCTGTCTCCTTCAAAATCAACATATTTTAAGTAATCGACATGAATCTCTATAAAAAAAAAACTCTCAAGAAAGGATGACGAATTCTTATTGTGTGCTTCAATACGACAACGATATGAACAATCAAGAAAATATTATTTTCAATATAATAAATCAACACCTATTATATATCGAATGTTATCCTAATATCCATCCATTGTTATAAAATTTTATTAGCTGGAGTGTGGGATTTGGTTATCCAACTTCTTGGTTAAAAGAGATTAGTCCTTGAGATCTCCTCTGTTCATCTTCGCTATAATCTAGGATGAATTTTATACTAATTAGCTTGTAACTACCTACTTATTGAAGTAAAGGGGTGCCTAAATTTAAATTCAGATACTTTGATAAATTAAGAAAGGGACGAATATCAACAGTTATGTTACATTTTTGTTATGTTTATATATTTTTTATCACAACCCGTTCAAATCCATAACATAAAGTGTCATTAGAAAATTTTCGTTATTTTTATTGATAAATAAACTGTAAGTTACTGTTTACACTCAACGAATAACAGGAACATGGAGAAATTAAGTCGGCTAGAACATCACGAAAAATCTGATAATTTGATGCAATTTCATAAATAAAGAGGATTTTTTTCCCAAGTTTTATTGCATAAGAAAAAAAAATTTTGTTCATCAAATATCCTAAATTTCATAAGAGGCATTCAACCTAACATGAATCTACACATATAAAAAATTCAACAAGAAATGCTTTTAAAAAATCTAAAATGCTTACCTGTAAGTATTCAAAAGTATAAATTTTAATAAAATAAATGATCAAAAACTGGAAAATTGAAGGATAAGAAGTAGGCAATGTAGTTCAGGAGAACAAATATGGAATAAGAATGAAAAAATAAATTAAATCAAATTGGACTAAAGTACGAAGTACCATAATCTTCACTCATATAAACCTGTTATATCCACTCGTCGTTCATCTAAAATCATAATTAAAGAAGAAATACCACTGCAACAAAAATTTCTGAAAATGCAAATACATAAGGGGAAATATTAATTATCACGTACATTGCATAGTATCAGGGTTAGTTTTATTAAAATTGAAAAAGAGAAATTGAAGAGAGAAATACAATGCTTCTCCATTCTTTTTGAAGAAACATGTTGAAGAGAGAAATACAATGCTTCCAATTCTTTTTGAAGACACATGCAAATTAAAAACATAAATTTAAAGAAAATTTCATTACGAAAGTATATCCAAACCTAAAATTGAGAAATGATATGTTGATTAGCTGAAAATTTTTGTCAAATCGTGAAACTTTAAATTCAAAATCATGCAAAATGGAAAATAAAAAAACTATCTATAGTAATACATGAAGAAACTTCTATGTGACAATTGAAATGTCAAAAATATGTGAATAATGATGATTAAAGATGAAGATAACCAAGTGAGAGACAGGAGGAAAGAAAAATCCGAGAAAACTCCTCTATTTATAGTAAATTAAGGGTAGTTTGAACATGTGTTTTTTGTGTCTTATCTTAAAAGTCATGACCTTTAAGAGAAGTCGCAACCTTTTGGAAAAGTCACATCTTATTGAAAAAGTCACAACTCTTTGGAAAAATCATAACTAATTGAAAAATTACAACCCTTTGAAAAAAGTTCATAACTTTTCGTAAAAGTCACCACTCATCGAAAAAGGCACAACAGAAGTATCATAGTAATTTAACATTCAAGTTAGGAGTTCATGCTTTTAAGGTAACTAGTTCTCGACACGTGCTTTGCACGATAGTCCAAAAATAATAAAATAAAATAAAATTTAATTTTATATATATATATATATATATATATATATATATATATATATTAATTACTATTATGTATTTATTTAAATTACTTCTATTTAAACAAAATCATATTTTGCATAAACTATTCAAATATTATCAAATTCATCATGTACTAATAGAACTTTTGTCAATTAAATAACACTTAAAAGCATAATAACACAAAAACAAATAATTTTTTTTCATAATAATACAAGTACATAATTGCATAAAAATATGGGTTGCATACCAAATCCAGTTTGGACAAGCATACCTTAACTCCAAAATAAAAACAAAAAACTTAAAATCATAATCTAACATAAAAAGATCTAAATAAATATATAAGTCATATATTATATTGTTAAGTTTAACCGTTGAACTATTCAGTAAGAAAGTTTCTCTTGCAATTTCAGAATGAAGCTATTTGTTCTTCTCCCCGATTAGCTTCTTGACGGCGAGCATTTATATAATAATCTATGAAGAAAAATAGAGAATAGTAGATGACAGAAAAAAAAAGAATGTGATGACCTAGGAATCAATTAACTGGTATTTATAGTGATATTTGATTGTCTTTCATCTACCAAATTCTTTTAATAGGGCACTGAACCATGAAAGATACATTTATTTTAGTTTCTAAATTCAAAGAATCACAAACTTTGAAAAGTTTCATACATTATTTAATTACAATTATAATGTCATAACTAAAAAATTAAAGTAGTTGTTGGATTTCATATTATATCATTATGTAATTAAATATTAATATTTAAAAATTAATTAATTTATTTTGATTTAGTGAAGGGGCAAAATTATAATCCGACTTTGAAGGTTGGAGCTTCATATATATATATATATATATATATATATATATATATATATATATATATATATATATATATATATATATATATATATATATATATATATATATATACGCGCGCACACACACACACATTAGATCACAAACTTCATATACAAATATACAACTCATATTTAAAATTTGTATTGGATTTATTAGTAACAAACAACTCTCTCTAAATAAGTGGTAAGCTAATTTATTTAAATAAACTTACTAGTACAAATATAAATCATAAATTCAAGAAAATACACAAAACTATTAAAATGTTTTCAGGGATATTTTTGTCTTTACATAGCCTATCCAGTGGTATTATCTCCTATGTATTACTAATACCTCCAAATGGAAGGTATTAGTAATATATACTATAATACCATGTAGAAGGTATAAATAATCCATGAATTAGTATAGATAGACTCAAATTCCTACCAAAGATGGTACTAAATAATACCTTACATAATCCATGGACTATTTCTTCTAATGCAGCCTACCAAATGACCCTTCAATGTTACCATCTGATTTAAATATCATTTATAAACTCATATGCAACCGATGGTTTTATGTACAATATAAAGAGTTCTCAAACTTCATATATTATTATGTTGGTGTAACACCTTCGAATTTCAAAAGAAGGTAAAATTGTAGGTTTCTTAGATCTGGTGCCAGTACCAACGGTCCATAGGTTAAGTCAATGACCATAGGTGGGGGTTATAGGTGGAAGGTTTAACTAAGTTAAAAGGTTAAGTCAGAGCATATTTTTACGGTTCACTGGGACGATTCTTAGTTCAATGTATGAGTTGTAGTTAGGTTTCATAGGCGAGTCTCAGACTTAGTGAAATTTTGTGAGTTAAAGTTAGGACCTATAATAGGGATGTACAGTCGGTAAGTGGACCAACGGACCATACATGGGTCACATCATTGACCTCCAATGCATGATACTCTTCACCTATGGAGCTCTATCCTCCACAGGGTTCCTAAAAACCTCAATTTGTAAAGTTAGATTCCCCAATCAAATTAGAGTTTTTATTAAATTTTCATGGATTCCTTTCAATGTTGATCCAATTGATTGTTTTATGTCTTTGAAACTAAACTAATTTGAATGTTTTACGTTGACTCCCCCATGAACCCCTTCAGGACCCATCATTTCTACACAATGTTGAATCCCCCATGAACCCCTTCAGGACCCATCATTTCTACACAATGATGATATATTGTGGGTTTTTTGAACTATTAAAAATGAATTTGTGAAGATATTCATATTTCTTTATGAAATTGACAACTAATTTAATGTTGCTTCAAAAATAAAGAATCAATGTTGTTGTTGTGAAAGAATTTCTCACATACTATCCGATACATGAATGGTAATGGTCTTTCTCCCATAAAGGATTCTTAGAGTTAAAAGGTTTTCTCAACTAAACTTTTAATCAAGATTTAGGAGTTATTCTAATAAAACCTATATTTGATTGACTACTTAATGTACCTTCCATGGATGATAAGAAAAGTGAATATCACCCATGTATCTTAGTGATAAGACAAGTGAAAGAATAATGACTTCTGGTGGAATTTATGCTTCACAACGAGTGGACAAGAGATGATTGCCTATGTCGCATAAACTATGCTCCACTGTAGGTTTGTCTTAGATTGACATTAGCTATAGTGGACAACTTAAGATAGAAGTTCATGGTTCTTACCTTGGTAAGTAAGGACCTCTCTTTTCGGTGTGAGGTAGACATCAATTTCACTATTATACTTTACATGGTTATGTATGGGGTAAATTTTTACCTACCACAATAATGAACTAAGATTACTTCTAGAAGTATCTCTCGTGTGTTGAAATATGATTAACTTGCAATGAATATGATCATTGCATTTCATAGAAAGTCCTTTTACCATGATTTTATAACTCTTATGCATTGCTATCTAACTTGTACATTATATGTAGTGATGCATACTCTTACAAACATTGTTTCACTATTGTAGGGTCTGACGCTTCTATTTTGCGACAAATACATGGTCACACACACTTTCATTCTGTCCAAAAAGAAGTATTCTTTTTCAACTCTAGACTTAGATTATACCCGAGAAAACTAAGGTTTAAATGGAGTGGGCATTTAGAAATGGTCAGGACAACTACATATGTTATGGTTAAGCTTAAAGACAAGGATGCAACAACATTTTTAGTAAATCAACAACGATTCAAGAACTACATTGGTAAGGATGTAGATTGATATAGACAAGCTCTTGAGCTAAACGATGAATTATCTAAATTCGAGACAAGATGTGACATTAAACAAGCCATTCAAGAGGAGGAGACTACACATGAATTGCCTGTAATTAATTATCTAATTTTTTTTTGCATTTTTTTGTTATTTTAAATTCATTTTTTTGTAGGATTTAATTGAAGTTCCAACTATTTGTAATAGTTAGAAAGCAATAAAAAAGAAGAGGAATATACAAAAGATGAGTCGGGCCAAGATCAAAACTCAGGCTCTGGGTGAGGGGTATTTCACCATTTCGTAACGTGTTTTGATTGAAGAGCAGGAATATGAAGGCATGTCATCTGGAAAAAGGACGAGAAGCATAAAAAGGAGAAAACTAACTAAGTTGACGGCTCGATGCCCAACTAATGCGTTTTGCCAGACCCCAAAATGCATAGGCGTTGGCTGCACCAGATGCCAAACTAATGAGGCGTTGGCTTGGTGCACTACAGGATCTTCACGCCAAGCACCAACGTATTGAGGTACCAAGCGAGCACTCTGCATGTTTATGTGCCACCCTCACGTCCCTCCAATTTTATATATTTTCATGGGACCCACCCTAAAGTTTACAGCTACACCAACCCATATTCCACCTCACTTTCTCTCAGATATCTAACCCTACCCCACCCCTCAAATACAAATTCTCTAATATCTAAAATTATTATACTTCTTCCTCTCACTTTCTTCCCTAAAAATTGTCAAATCCTCTATTTTTCTCCCCCTGAGATTTTCAAAACGATAATTCTCTCTTCTTCAATCACAATTCTCCAACCAACAAGGAAAAAAAACTCAACACCCACCCCAACTGCTACCCACCTTCCCACCCGCTCCCACACCTACATATTTTTCTTCTCTTTCCTCGAACTTTGAGGGATTTTATGGCACCTAAAGGAAAAAACATTGGTATTGGAGTGGGTAGCAAGATAAAGAGGAAAGGATCTTCTGCAGGATCTTCTAGTTGGGAATCTACCTAATTGCCCCCTAAAAACTCAGTACTAAGGTGGTTGAATATATTTGGGAAGATTGGTATGATTGCCAGAAAAGTCAAAGTATAAGGGCGATGAACTATAGGTTCAAAGAATTAGATTGAAAATAGTATATTGATTAATGAGACTCCAATGAATTTTATATACACATCAAACAAAATACATTGTGGAAAATAAACTTCTAGGAAATAGGAGAATATTGTTACGTGAGCAATCCTAACTCAAAGCTTGACTCTTGAATAATATGAATCTTAACTTAAAGTTAGTGCGGTTATGTGCACAACATATGTGCTCTATTACTCCCCCCCTCAAGTTATGTTTGACAAGACAACATGTAACTTGTGAAGCATGCGCTTGAAGGCTGTCTTAGACAAAGGTTTGGTGAGTGGATCTTCAATTTAAAAACAAAGTGAACGTGTGAGACTTGAACTAGGTCATTGCAAACTTGGTTGCGAAAAAAGAGAAGATCAACCTTGACATTCTTCATTTTTGTATGATGAAATGGGTTTTCAACTGTAAAGGTGACCCCAAGGTTATCGCGTAGTATTGTGGTAAAAGCAGAGAAAGGCACATGTAGATCCTTAAGCAAGTAGGTGATCCGGTTTGTTTCAGACAATGCAGAAGCAACTACCCTATATACGCTTCAGTGGAGGAGCGAGAAATGGTTGGTTGCTTAGGAGAGCACCATGAAATTGATGTTGTGACGAGAAAGATAATATGACCTAATATTGATCGGTGATCATTAATATTGCCCACCCAATTCGTATCAGTATTAGCATAAAGATTGGTGGAATGATGTGGGAAAATATGGACACCATACTAGGATGTTTCTTTATGATACCGAAGTATCCATTTAACTGCCTGCCAGTGAGCCACATATTTAGATATATTAAACCAAGTTAGCTTGTCTATTACATATGTAACGTCAGGTCGGGTAAGTGATAGGTACTGGAGTTTTCCAAGTATAATTCTATTCTCTGTGCCATCAGTTTTTCGAGCTCCATCATCTACCAATGGTGGTGTCGATGTACTTATTTTTGAGGGGATCCTTTGCAATCTTCCGTCTTAGAGTCATGAAGAACCTCCTGTGTATATTTATATCGACTAAGAAACAGGCCATTATCATCCATATGTATCTCAATGCCCAAGAAATAGTTTAGTAAACGAAGATACTTGAGAGAAAATATTTTGGAAAGAGAGGTAACTAATTACTGAAAGAGTACTTCATTGCTGCAAGTGAGAATTATACCGTCCACATAAATTATAACATAAATAGTTACTCCTAAATTAAGAAGAATAAAACTGAGAATCATCACACTCGAACATGTGGAATCCCATTTGGACCGAAGAATTGGTGAGTGCATCGTACAAAGCTTAGAAGGTTGGCGACATCCATATATTGCCTATTTGAGATGGAAAACATAGTTAGCATAAGTAAGATTGGAAATATGTTCCCAAGTCAAATATGAAAATTTATAATTAAGGTAGAAACATATTATCAAATGGAAAAATATTCTCTACAAATTTTACATCACGTGAGAGGAAAACATTTGAGCTTTTGGGGTCAAAACACTGATGGCATTGATGAGTGATGGAAAAACCAATATAGACACAAGGTATGGAATACAACTCTAATCTTTTTTGGACATATGGTCGTAACCATAGATAGTATAAACAACCAAATATACGATGGGATTCATAATTTGGTTGTTTATTGAAAATAATTTCAAAAGGAAACTGGTGATTAAGAGTGGTCGTTGGGATTTGGTTTATGAGAAAGGATACATGATGGAAGACAAAGGACCAAAAGTTTGAAGATAGACTCTCTTGATGAAGCAGTGTTCTAGCAGTTTCGAGATGGTGCAATGACGTCTTTCAGCTATTACACCCTTTGATGAGTATGAAGTGAACAGAAAAAGTGTTGTATGCCATTGAAACTATGGTATGGTTCTAGGAATTAATATTTTCCGCCTCCGTCATTATAAAGCGTGAGTATTTTATGACCGAAAAGTTTTTCAAGCTCAGAATGAAGACTTTGAAATATTTTCTTAACTTCATGTTTGTTTTTCATTGTGTAAAAAAAATGGATTTAGTGTAGTGAAACAAATAAACAATAATATCTTTTTTAGTCAATAGAAAGAACCCGGAAGGGTCCCTATAGATCACTCTAGATGATTTCTAATGGACAATTACTCGAAAATATGGTGGAATAAAAGGGAAAAATATGTACTTCCTTGCAACAACAAGAATTACTAGCAGTGATCTTTTCTTTGGAAGAATATGACAGACGAGAACTATTTAAGTTAGAAAACAAAATACGAGAATGGGGTGGCTCAATCTGCGATGCCACAAATGTAACGAGGGTCCAGCGAGAGCGACGTTGATGTTTGGTCAAGACAGGGAGGACTATCAATATAGTCCAAATTACTAGGCCCTCACAGAAGAGGAGTTCTAATATTCAGATCCTTGACAAGAGAGGTAATAGGAAAAAACTCAACTGAAGTTAGATTGTCTTTGCAAAACTGATTAAAAGAAATAAGGTTGCATTGGATGGAAGGAGCACACAAAATATTAGAGAGTTTGAAGGTAGTATTGGATGCATTTAAATGAGTATTTCCAGTTGGCGTGATTGGAATCACATTACCATTACCCAAAGTCACTTCCTCGGTGATACGCTCAAACTTACTTCTCAAATAAGAAGTAAAGCGGTCGTATCAAGTAAAGAACCCAATTAATGAGGTTGGGATCATTCCCACGAGGAAAATAGTTCATACTTAACTTCAATCTATTATTACTACTACTTGGTCAATTATTTCCTTGAAAAAAAATGCAATAAAAAGTTTTTTTTCTACTTCTAAATGAATGAAAATAACTAGTTAAATTAAAGGTGACAACTAACAACTTCAAATGTTGGAGTTTAATCAATTAATAAAAGTGACTAGGGTTTACGTGTTCTCCACAAGTTCATAACTTGATAATTCTAACTATAACAATTCTTTCCTAGTATCTTGTAACCAAAGTGATAAGTTATGTATTTCTAAATTCTTGGTCCGGCATCTAGAAAATTACACTCTGCACCTTGGTCCGACTTCATGTGTTGCTGTACTAACCCTTACCTTTACCTCATATTAAGCATCATATTCGATATTTGACTAAGTTATTACATCGTACCAATCAATACTAGCCTATTAGATAGTATACACTAAACCTATGTTGATAGTTCTTTTCCTATTATCTACCTCCTTGGTCTGGAAAGTAGCATTAAGGCGAGTTCTAACGTTGGCCATCCGTTAAAAAGACTTCTAAGCGAAAGAATTATCAATACATGCAAGACACTATTCTAGAATTGTTATTTTAGTTAGGTTTTACCTCATTATTCGCCTATGGTTCACACAACCCTAGTTATAGAGTTTAGTTACCCATAGTCATAATCACAATATTCAAATATTTAATATAAGAATTCATGCACTTCAATGAGAAAGAATAAAATCCATATGTTCACTTGATTAATCAACAAAAATCACCAACAATCAATTAATGAAATTAATTGAAGACTAAAGATTCTCCAAAAGTATAATAATAATCACCAAGTCTAATCCACAAAAGAAGCTCAAATAACCAAGAGTCTAACCACCAAAGAGTCTAACCCCAAAAATGAGGTTTTCAAACTATTTATAAAAATTTAAAAACCTAATTAAATAAGGACTCTATTTGCTGGAAGTTTGTCAAAACGCAGTTGGGTCGAAGGACCTTGCGACGAATTGTTGTGGTCACGACGGGCCGTCATGGACTCCGTCATCCCATACTTATGCAATTTCTTTTGCTGATATCTTTATTACCCTCGACAGCAGGTATGACAGATCATCACAAGCACAATGGTCCGTCGGGGGTCTCCGTTCTATAACACTTGAACTCTTGGAATTTGGGTACTGGACTACTTCTCTGATCTTCATGACGAACTAGCAAGACGGACCGTCATGGCTACGACGGTCCGTCACGCACTCTTTAACCCCATACTTGGTAAAACTTCCCTATCTTGTTTCAGCAGCTGCACTACGATGCCATCTACGGGCCGTCACGGGCACGACGGACCATAAAAAGGTTGTTTACTTCATAAGGTGAGGTACACATGTCCAAGGAGGGACCAGGACCAACACATTATATCAAGAAAAGATCAGTTGGGGTTAAAAAGAAAGGTCTAGTTTAAGATCAAATAATTTGGATCAAAGAAGGATTAATTTTATTTGTTTTTTTGGTTTTTTTTATTTAGGCTAAAATGGGCTAATTTGAACAAGGGCCTATGATCCTTTTCTAATTGTCTATTACAACTTACTTTTAGCAGGACTAACCAGGCAAGTTCTAGCTCAGTACAAATACTGGACAATTCAAATCCTCCTCACACTCACTTGACATCTCTCATTTCTCTACCAGATTATCAGATAGCTAGTTCGAATTTTAGATATGGGTCATGCAGGGGTGTACCTCTATGTCATGCTTAGAGCCACACATTTATCAATTACTATGCCAAGTCATGCATCATTTTCATTCCAATAGGATATCATTTTATCCATCATGCTTCAGAATTAAACTTTGTACACAAGATATAGACATGCCAGTTCAACTATAAAAAATATTGAGTCTCTTGGGGAAAAAGAACACAGGCAAGAAAACTCCAAAAGAGGATAGTGAATTGGGATACTCAGACTTCACCCTTGCACTTACTTTTCAATTTACCCCACCCCCAACAAAAAGACATGCAATTGTCCCCAATGCATAAAAAATTGAAATACAAGAGTGGTAGGTGAAGCAAACCTGGGGTGCAAAGTGCCGACGATCAGCAAGCTGGTGGGTCTGGTTCCCCGAAACCCACTACCTCTGTAATCTTGACACCCTCAGTAGTGTCCTCAGCAGCAACAACACTATCATTAGTGCCTCCCGCTATCTCTACATTTCTGGAGCTAGATGCCCCAGCAGCTAACTCTGCAGCCCTCATCCGACACACCTCCTAATCAGCAAGCGAGGTTCTCCTCATAGCCTCCATCTCACGACTCCCCTTCTTCCGTGCTCGAGCCTCATCCTTCTCTCGACCCCTACACCTTTTGGCATGCTTTCGAGGGGGAGATGGTGGAATCTCAGAAGTGGCGAATAAGGTCGCCATCACTGTGTTTTCGGCAGGCTCTGCAGAAGGGGCCTCAGACTCAGGCACCCTAGCATCTAAGATCATATCCATGTCTGCGCGAAGGCTGTCGACCGCAGCCTGAAGGGTTGACACATCCACCTGAGGGGCTGGCCTCGATAACACCCGCAACTCAAAAACGTCCAAGCGCTGAGGAACCTCAGCGATCTTCCTCTCTGTGTGCTGGACCATTTTCCGCTTCAAGCGCTCTTTTGCCTCATTAATAGACCTCTGCATCAAAGGTTGGATGTGATGCAGAAGTGTAGTAATTTGTGCCTCTAATTTTTGGACCCTAGCAAGCGTGACCAGAGCGGGGAAAGGGGATAAGCGAGACGATCTCGGGGCAGTGCTACTACCGGGGATAGACTCGACCGGGGTAGTGTCAGTGGAAGCCGCCTGTGTAGCTGTGCTGGCCTGTGCTACCGTATCATCCAGATCGTCACCAAGTGGAGGCAACTGTGGACGGGGCCCTCTGCATGGATCCAACTCATTGGCCTCATCCCTGACGAGGCCGATATCAACAGTGCCAAGTGGGGTCTTGAGCTGATCAACATGCCAGATGGGCACACCTGCGGACCTGCATAAAGAAAATATCATGCATGGGAATCAGTAAGTAGTTGTAACCTTAAAAGCCCTCTCATGCATGACCGCCTGTAGAAGCCAAGCAAAGTCCACCTCAAACCCGGCTATCATTGCCGCCATCAGTATTGCACGATCCTATGTGACTATATTATCAGCGGTTATGGGGGAAAGGCAGTGGCGGACAATCAACCATAAAAAGTTCACCGTGAAGGTAAAGTTAGCCTTCTTGATGGCTCCCTTCGGCTCGGTCACCCAGTCAACATCCTCTCTATCAACAGACAAGTGTAGGGCCATCCACCTCATGGTGGTCTCTCTCAGTGATGGCTCACGCAAGAATTAGTCATCTTTGACAATTTACCACCGGTAGTCTAACTCGGCGGTGAGAGGGGTTCGGTTGGCATCAACATCCTCACCGCATAGATATCGGTGGATGGCAAGCAGTGATATATCAACCTAAATGCCACGTACTCGGGCATGAATGCCACGTACTCGGACATGCTCCAGTGGGTCCTGTTTGGCGAGGGAAGCCCGCCTATCAATCTGTGATCTAAGAGTAGCCATATAGGAGACGTAGAATTCTTGGACCAACTCTTCACTATAATGGCCCAACGAACGCGCTGTCCACTCCAGACGATGTCTGGTGAAGAAATTGTGGATCTCTGGCATAGTCGAGAGACTTTCCGTAAGGACCCACCGCTCCAATATAAGGGTTCGTTTCATGACTCCTTTGTCATTCAAAAACTTTGCGTCTGAATAGACTTGATACTTCCCGTTGACACACCACCGGTTGGGCTGTTGGCAACCAGGGTGAGAGCACGAGTCGGTGAGTCGGGTGTGGATTTAGAACTGTCAGCCTCATCAGACAAGGCAGAATGTATAGCTGTGGCGGGTGTAGGGACCTCAGCAGATTTGGAGGCTTTCTCCGACCACGAAACTCCTAAGGAGCCAGACACTCCTCTTCATGAGTAACTGACCCAGAAGGTGTGCCGGTCAGTGTGCGCTCCTCGTCAGACTGTGAGGCAGTGACTACGCCGGACTCCACCTTTATGGGTGTGGCTCTGGCAGCACGTGCATCTTGGGATAGGGTAGAAGTGCCTGGGGGCACATACTCGGGGTCACACTTATCATTAGAGCAAATGACCAAGCGGGCAGACGGGCGACAGACCTCCATCGCCCACGTGCGTAGAATCGATCTTGTTTTGGTACCATAATAGATAGTACCTATAAAAATTTATATTATTGCTAGAAGGAGCAAAAAAGACTAGTAAAATGACACAAAATAAATAAAAGAGTCAAGATGTAATGACATTTCTATAGTAACAGTGAAACACGACGGACTAGGTGACGGCTCGTCGTGAGTACGACGGACCGTCATGGGGTCCATCATTTATTACTTAAAACTATGTTTATGTGGAGAACCCTGAAGGAAAGTCTTTGACAGTTATGACGGACAAGAAGGACGGACCGTTGTGATGATGACGGTCCGTCGTCGATGTCCGTCTTGGGACACTTGGAAAAAGTTGGAGACCCTTAGGAGAGGGTTCTCTAACCGTCATGACAGTTATGCATGACAAGCCGTCGAGGGTGTGACGGTCTGTCATAGATGTCCGTAAGAGGACACTTGGAAAAAGTTGGAGACCCTTAGGAATAGGGTCTCTGACAACCAGAACGGTTGTGCAGGATGGATCATCGTGGGAATGACGGTCCATCGCATGTGTCCGTTGGTGGACAATTGGTGAAATTTTTACAGTATGGTGTTTGGGATGTTGGGACGGACCCTATGACGGTCCATCGTGGATACGACGGTCTGTCATCGGGGTCTCGTTCTGTCAATCAGTGACAGAACTGGGGATGCCACAATCATTCCCTATGACCCAAATGGAATTTTTAGTGTTTTAACCAACATGTGTTTAACATAAATACCTAGTAAACTAGCAATGCTAAAGCACCTATTTCTAGAGTTTTAACAAGGAAATTATGAGGATTCTCAACCTAGGTCAGACTGAATATGTATTAAAGAACAACCCATCAATAAGAAATAGGCTAATACTAATTGATAAACAAAAATGCAATGTAAATAGGTAGAAATCAGAGACACATACCTGAGAATTTAAGAAAAATAAGCGAGGAAGGTACTTGGTGACCAAGTAAAGAACCACAACAGTAGAATCCGACTAGTTAGAGTGGATTTTAAGGAATTGAGGAATGTAGGAAAATGATCGGTTGAAAGAGAGGTAGGAAGTTGGAAGTTGAAAAGGGAGGGAAATGGGAGGAAGAGGGAAGGAAATGGGTGAAATGAAGGGGGTGGTTTTTTTAGATGTTAGAAACATTTAAAAAACACAGCTGGGTCAGGTACACTTCATTAATGGCGCAATGAGTCCCTGACGACAGTCCGTCGCAGTTGTGACGGTTCATCGTTGGTTCTGCCGCGTGTGCCCTAGTTTTGAAAATAACAGAAAGACATACCAGGCACGATCGATTCATGTGATGGTCCGTCGCATGCATGATGGTCCATCGATGTATCTGTCAGTGACTGCTGCAGAGTGACTTTCTGCAGAATTTCCTGGTGATGTGGCTGCAAATTTAAAAACCATTAGTAGAAAATGCTACCATTACTAAAAAGAAAAACTATAAGTATTGGGTTGCTTTCCAACAAGCGCCTGATTTAACGTCGTGGCACGACTGAGGACACTTGATTACTCAGCCTTGATCAAGATGGTATGCCTCTATCACTTTATTCACCGATGCAGTATGCCCAAAATAGAGTTTTATTCGTTCTCTATTCATCTTAAACCGCACTCCCTCCTTCGTTTCTAACTCAACTGCTCCATGGAGGAATACTTGGGTAATCAAGTAAGGGCTAGTCCGTTTGGACTTGAGCTTGCCCGGAAGCCAACACAACCTAGAACTGTCTTAAACCACCAATCATCAACCATTATCTCTCATTTTTCACTTTTTAGGTCATTATGATTCTTCATCTTTTCTTTGTAGGATATAGCAGATACCGATTGGAACTCACCACTCTGCCTCATGGACCTACAAATATTGAAGGTCGCTTCATCATTATTCAACCAAAATTTCACCTGCCCTTTTTCCATATCAACTAAGGTTCTACCCGTAGCAAGGAATGACCTTCCAAGAATAATAAGCACTTGAAAATCCACTTCATAATCAAGAATAACAAAATCTGCCAGAAATATGAACGACTCCACTTTTACTAGCGAATCGTGGAGTATCCCTATAGGCCTTTTCACTATTCGATCAGCCATCAGTAGTCGCATCGCAGTGGGCTTTGGGTCACTCAAACCCAACTTCTTGTAAATCGAGAGGGTCATGAGATTTATGCTTGCCCCCAGATTACATAATGCTTTCGCAAAATGTAATGACCCGACAATACAGGAAATAGTGAACGCTCCCGGATCTTCTTTCTTTTGTACGAGAGATCTTGTAGCTATAGCACTACAATGATAGATTCTATCATCATCCTCGAAAGTGACCGATCTTCTCTTTGTAACCAGATCTTTCATAAACTTGGCATAACTGGGCATTTGTTCTAGAGTTTCTACCAAAGGGACATTGATAGAAAGTTTCTTCAACATTGTTATAAAACACCGATATTTACCATCCTCGATCTTTTTCACTAATCTCTGAAGAAAGGGTGGTGGTGGTCAAGTCATGAGAATTACCTTTATAGGGACTTCTGCATCTTTTCCAGTGCTAAGTTTTGCTTCACCACTACCCTCTTCACAACTACCCTCTACCACCTTATCATTATCCTTTCTCACCTTTTCCTCATTAGACGACATAGGTGGGTCAATGGTTTGGTTATCACCCCAAGTAGTGATTGCCATACAGTGTTCACAGTCACAGATAATTGGGCCATTTGCAACTCGATCTACTTAATCGATATTGCATGTGTATCGACTTTCTGCCCAATACCCACTAAATTACTCCTTAACTCTTTAATATGCTCATCATTAGCATCGAACCTCCTCATCATTTTGTGTAATATATCCTCAACTCACGCCATACTATCTCCACCATCCCTAGGAGTAACTTCACTATTTTGAGGAGGGACATAGGACCATTCCTATCATTTCTGTTACCATAGTTACCCATGTTGAAGTTGTTGTCGCGGTTGTAGTTTCCATCTCCGACATAATGACCCTCACAGTTATAGATACCATAGATCTGACCTTGGCGCCAATCATCCTGATTTGAGCCTTAGGCACTCGGTCGGAAACCCCCCGTTTGCTCATTTACTACATAGAAATTCTCCGCATAATAGCATTCATCATTTGGTGGTGGTGGTTTAGACAAGTAGTTAGCTGCATTTATCTTTTCTGCACCCCCAGTGATATGCTTTAATACCAACCCAAGCTTAGTTCTCATCTGAGCCATCTCTTCACGAATCTCATCTGTGGCTGGGTGTTTCTCCCTGTATTTGACTTCCTAGTACTCCAAGCTTTATTGTTTCAGGAGATTTTCTCTAACTTTTCAGCAATCTCATCATAAGGACACTCCCTATAAGAACCACCCTCTATAGTATCCAACACCGCTTTGTTATTATCATTCTATCCTTGATAGAAGTATTTATTCAGTGACTCATCATCTATGCGGTGATTGGGGACGCTTCTAAAAATGAGGTGAATCTATCCCAAGAACTACTAAGTGACTCTCCCGGTAATGCCACAAAGTTGTTCACTCTGTCTTTGTGGTTTAGTTTCTTGGAGACCGGGTAGTAGTGTGCTAAGAAAACGTCCCTTAGTTGGTTTCAAGTGAAAATTGAGTTGTAAGGGAGCTCAGTGACCCAATTAGTAGCCTCTCGCGTTAGTGAGAGGAAACACTCTTAGCCCTATTACATCTAAGTCCAAGTCAAGCCTCCCTACACAGCTTTTACAAACTGCTCGTATATTTATGGGCATGTGGATCCTCAAAAGATAACCCTGAAAACAAATATCTGGCAGTGAGCATTTGCAGCAGGCTACTAGTAACCACAATGGTGTGGCCTGGTGGTAGACGGGGCAAGACAAGTGGCCCATCGGAGTCTGCTATATTGGCATAGCCTCTGTAGTATTCTTGGGGACGTGGAGCGGGTTTTTGTACCCTCTGTTTGTTCTCACCCGGAGCATCGGGTAACAACTGACCATGAACATCAACCGGAGCTGGGATGTTATGATTTGGATCATCATCATTAATACCCAAGTTTAGATTCATGTTGCATAGTGTATGCACTAATTCGTGATCTTAGGTAAACAAGGGATCTCTTCCTCTCTGTGTATTTGGCATACAAGGAAGATGGTTTTGCAAAAATCAAAAACAACAAAACAAAGTAAAATCAAGAAAATATTGACTAAACTATAGTAATAAGTTTAAGTTAATCTAAAAGCTACTTTCTCCAACAGCGACGCCAAAATTTGATAGTCTCAAACTTACTTCTCAAATAAGAAGTAAAGTGGTCTTATTAAGTAAAGAACCCAACTAATGAGGTTGGAATCGTTCCAAAGAAGAAAATAGTTCAGACTTAACTTCAATCTATTATTACTACTATTTTGTCAATTATTTCCTTGGAAAACAAAGACAATAAAAGGTTTTTTTTTACTTCTAAATGAATAAAAATAACTAGCTAAATTAAAGGTGACAACTAACAACTTCAAATGTTGGAGTTTAATCAATTAATAAAAGTAACTAGGGTTTACGTGTTCCCATAGGTTCATAACTTGATAATTCTAATTATAACAATTCTTTCCTAGGATCTTTCATGCAAAGTGATAAGTTATGTATTTCTGAAACCTTGGTCCGGCATCTAGAAAATTTCACTCCGCACCTTGGTCCGGCTACGTGTGTTTCTATACTAACCCTTACCTTTACCTCATATTAAGCATCGTATTCTATATTTGACTAAGTTATTACCACGTACCAATCAATACTAGCCTATTAGATAGTATACACTAAATCTATGTTGATAGTTCTTTTCCTATTATCTACCTCCTTTGTCCAGCAAGTAGCAGTAAGGTGAGTTCTAACGTTGGACATCCGTTAAAAAGACTTCTAAGTGAAAGAATTATCAATACATGCAAGACACTATTCTAGAATTGTTATTTTTGTTAGGTTTTACCTTATTATTCGCCTATGGTTCCCACAACTCTAGTTATGGAGTTTAGTTACCCACAGTCATAATTACAATATTCAAATATGTAATATAAAAATTCATGCACTTAGTTTAATGAGAAAGAATAAAATCTAGAAGTTCACTTGATTAATCAACAAAAATCACCAACAATCAATTACTCAAATTAATTGAAGACTAAAGATTCTCCAAAAGTGTAATAATAATCACCAAGTCTAATCCACAAAAGAAGCTCAAATAACCAAGAGTCTAACCACCAAAGAGTCTAACCCCAAAAATGAGGTTTTCCAAACTATTTATAAAAAAGTAAAAACCTAATTAAATAAGAACTCTATTTGCTGGAAATCTGTCAAAACACGGCTGGGTCGACGGACCTGGCGACGGATCATCGTGGTTAAGACGGGCCGTCATGGACTCCGTCGTCCCATACTTATGCAATTTCTTTTGTTGCTATCTTCATTACCCTCGACGGCAGGTATGATAGATCTTCACCGGCACAACAGTCCGTCGGGGGTCTCTGTTCCATAACACTTGAACTCTTGGAATTTGGGTACTGGACTACTTCTCTTATCTTTATGACGAACCAGCAGGACAGACCGTAATGGCTAAAGATTCTCCAAAAGTGTAATAATAATCACCAAGTCTAATCCACAAAAGAAGCTCAAATAACCAAGAGTCTAACCACCAAAGAGTATAACCCCAAAAATGAGGTTTTCCAAACTATTTATAAAAAAGTAAAAACCTAATTAAATAAGAACTCTATTTGCTGGAAATCTGTCAAAACACGACTGGGTCGACGGACCTGGCGACGGATCGTCGTGGTTAAGAAGGGCCGTCATGGACTCCGTCGTCCCATACTTATGCAATTTCTTTTGTTGCTATCTTCATTACACTCAACGGCAGGTATGATAGATCTTCACCGGCACAACAGTCCGTTGGGGGTCTCTGTTCCATAACACTTGAACTCTTGGAATTTGGGTACTGGACTACTTCTCTGATCTTTATGATGAACCAGCAGGACAGACCGTAATGGCTACGACGGTCCATCACGCACTCCGTAACCCCACACTTGGTCAGACTTCCCCATCGTCCTTCCGCAGCTGCACTACGATGCCACCTACAGACCGTCATGGGCACGATGGACTGTCACATGCTCCGTAGGTGGTACTTTTCTGCATTTCTTTCTCAAAAACCTCTGCATTCATCTTTTAGATAGATTTCCTGCAAATAAAGACAAACTTACATAATAATTAATACAAAAAGGCTTTTGGAAACACTAAACTTAAGGGAAAACAATTTAAAATACCGTGAAACCATGGTACATCACTCGCCCCCTTTGAAGTCCTCAACATTTTTGAGGCAGTTGGGTGTGGGCTTCAATATAGTGAGATGCACCCGAATCAACAATTTAGGGGTCATTTGGCATCACGTGCGCAACAAAATTTGCTTTTGATTCAAAGTTGTTATGGGACCAAGAGTGGATAACATTTGTTGTATGCCCAAATTTGTCACATAGTTGACAATGAATCCATTAGTTTTTGTGTGGAAAGTTACGCCCTTGAGAGTAATGGTTTGGATGTTAGAAATGGGTGCTTTGATTATGTTGTATATTTGGGTTACGCCCAATGTTATTGGTGGGTTGGCGGCGATGGTTGTTGCGTTTGGCCGATGAAGTATATTGACACCCTAAGCAACAGATGTTGTGACCTGGGTGGTAGTCCATTGAGGTCTCCTTGTTTAAGGAACAATTCTCGATCAAGAAGCTTATCGAAAATTTCAGCGTAACTAATGGGTGAGTCACTTGCTCGGATGGTAGCCGAGATCTCACAAAATTCAAGATCGAGTCCACTCAAATCATTATTTATAGGTGAACAGGCAGTGGCGAGTTCATTAGAAAAAGAGACAGAGAGAGAGAAAGGGCAAATCTCCCGCATATATTCAACAACTGATTTGGTGTCTTTTCTTACACGACTGAGATGGTGATGGAGGTTAAAGATGCGGGTTTTCAATTTGGTCACAACGAGGTGTGAAGTTTATCCCACAAAACTTAGAATTGTCTGCAAAAGCTATAGTGGAAGTGATAGTGGCATCAACACATGTCATGAGAACATATTTTGATGAGTTTGTCTTGACAAAACCATTCCTAGTACTCAGGGTTGGCTTTCACAAAGCCATTAGTGGTGAATTTTTAGGGAGGGGACGACTTAGTCCCATCAAGATGACCATAGATGTCATGGCCATGAAGTAGCTTGGCAATTTGAGACTTCCAAATGGTGATGTTATGGCTGCCATACAACTTAATGGGCAATTGTCAACTGAGATAATGGGTTAAATTGAACCAAGTGTTTGAGGGCAGGGACAGTATCGACATTGATAACTGGGGTGAAAGGGGCCATTAGTGCTGAAAATTTAGTTTCGATCGGCGTACTCGTTAGAGTCTTTTTGCACTGATATCATATAAGATCAGAGAAGTAGATTGAAACTAATATGTTTATTAATGAGACTCCAATGAAGTTTATATACAAATTAGACAAAACAGATTTTGCAAAGCTAATTCCTAGGAAATAAGAGCATATTGTTACTTGACCCATCCTAACTAAAGGTTTGATTCCTAAATAATTTGAAATCTAAATTTAAAGTTAGTCTGGTTATGTGCATAACATACTTGCTATGTTATGAACATGGTAACGAGAGGTGGTTGCAAGCGCAGATTACCCAAATTCATGTCATGGTATACACATTGGGAATCTGATTTCCCTAACCAAGGTGAAAGTAATGTAAGTCTTGTGCATGAATTCTATGCAAATAATAATATCAATCATTTGTTTAGAAATTTAGATGCTATTAGGGGTTGACTTATTTGTTTTACTGTAGGAGCATTAAATGATTTGTGGGGGGGGGGGGGTCCTAATTGTGATCACAATGAATATCAAGAGATGAAGGAGCGGTCTCCATATAGGGATATACACCATACTCTGGGTTGTGTGAATTCAACTACTAGGTTGGAATAAATTAAGGATACAAGCATCCATTCTACTTTGCACTACGTACATCTAAATCAAGAGGTGTGTGTATGTGGATGAAATTCTTTTTAGCGCCTTGTTACACTGTAAACACACTTTGGTAGTTAAAACAAAAATGGTAGTGTTAGTCTAGTGACTCATGAAATAGCTACAAACTATTGTGCGCGCAATTCTTAATAAACATATGATGAAGTTTTGTTATAATAAGAGACGAAACTTTTATTATGGTAGCTTGCTAACCCATTATTTTATGTTCTATCACGACCCAAGTCTACATCCTGGACATGGCTGGCACTCAAAGACCATTGCTGGCCCCCAAGTGAACCCTCATCCTGGATGACTACAAGCGGAAGACTAAGCTTAAAACTTAAATGAAAAACTTTGAGTAAAAACAATATATTCAACTATCCATAAAATAGGCAACTTCAGTCTTTAAAATATTTAATAAAATAAATGATTAATACAAACTCCTCAACTATATTGACTATCTATGATGTCTCTAACTACTAATTATAGATGTCGGGACAAGACCCATGACCTCCTAACTAAACCGAAAGGTAAATGAGTTCTCCCGAAATAAGGAGGATCACCATGGCTAACTCGAACTTTGGGATGTATCAACGAATCTCCGGTTGATGATCCTAAATACCTCTGTCTGCATCATCAAAAGATGCAGGCAAATTGGCAATACGTGAAATGTACGAGTATGTAAGGGGAATTCTAAAGTATAACATAATCTTGATACTTGAATAAAAAGGAAACATACTTACCTCTTTTCAACTCAATTCAAATCAAGAATAAGATACTATACTGAAAGATTAGATAATCAACTCAAAGATTAGATACTCATTTTCAAGGATATAATACTTGACTTAATGAAGTACAAATGAACTCAAGATACTCAACCTAAGGTACTCAACTCAAAATACCTAACTCTTGATACTTAAATAAACTCATTTCGATATAAAGCATTTTAAAACAAGTACAAAATAGAGAAAAGTTGTTTAAAAGAAATGATGCTAACTCAAGATAATAATATCATAAAGTAAATATCATTCTCCCTCTGAAAGTCTATTTGCACAATGCATGAATGAAGTTCCATACCCCCATTCATACTAAGCAGAACCCCTTGAGGAAAAATGTAACTAATACTATAGGAGTTTCTCTAACCGACAACACCCATTATAAGCCTAAGTGGTGATACAGCGTCTTGCCGATGCTACCAGAACTGTCTTATACTTTGCCATTGCATAGAATATCTTCAACCTAGTAGATCCACTGACTAAACTTACGTGATGATCTAAAAATTATGACATGTTTATACCCATGATTGCTACAAGGTTTACGTGGAGACATGATTCATTTGAACTTTCATTCCCACATTGATGCACAATATTTCTCCCAAAAACATAATTTAGCTCATACTTTTAATAAAACTTTCTTACTTTCGGTTGAAATAATTTACTAAATCCTTTAGCTTTAAAAATCTCCTTTTGGAATAAAAGTTTCCTTTTTAGTTCAAAACTCTTTTGGATCTCTTAGTTTTCTTTTAACTTAAAAATGAAACATTTATAAACCTTTAGGGAATACTTAGTTCTCTTATAGCTTTTGAGAAATAAACTCAACTCTTGCTCTTTTCTTAATTTGAGACTTAGCTCTTAGGGAATACTTAGTTCCCTTATAGCTTTTGAGAATTTAACTCAACTATTTACTCTTTCTTGACTTGAACTTTAAGTCTTTAAAGCACAGTGAAAACATTTGTGAAAGACTTAAGAAAATTTTAGAAACTTTACTTTGACTTGATTCTTAACTTCTAGACTTGACCCTTAACTTTCCTTGAATTGAAGTATGGATTTATGGGTCATGATCTAATGTTTATGGATGATTTCATGATTTTCAACCTGTAGGGTTCATGCGAAATTATGAGAATGAACTACTCAACTCGAGAACTCTAAGATACTTCTCAACTCAAGACTGTTCGACTTATAGGGTTCATGCGAAAGTTATGGGCATGAAAAACTTAACTCCAAGGTCTACGTAACTAGATGGAACTCATGTATATGAATCTCTCATTCTATTATTTACTTCCTCAAAACATAGTTTAAATTAATAGTTTACCTCAAAGGATTCACAATTGAACTCAAATGCTTTCTTGAACTCTATTCTTAATTCTCTCTTGAATGTGAATTATGAATTCATGAGTTATAGTTCATGATATGAAGGATTCTTTCAAACATGGGTGGGGCAACCAGAGGCAAAATGGATGGGGCATGCGAACGTGGGGCTATGGGTGGCACTGGGCTCCAGCCCCTGATGTACTGAGATGGGTTTGGGGCGCTCTGGTAGGCGCACCGCTCAGGCCCCAAACCAGAAAGTTCTGTTGAGCACTTTTGCTCATTTTCTCACCCTAAATTGCCTAAAATCAAACAGTTTCTTCCCCAATCACTTGGATTGGATTACTTAACTTAAGTATTTTCTAATATACTTAAAAACCCCAAAAATTACTGAATTTTATCTCAATAAATAATCACCCTAACACAACAAGATTTAAATGAAATTAAAGAACACCTTTCTAGAACTCATCAAGAACTCTAATATTTAAACTTTAAGAATGAAATTTCGCTGGAAATTAACATGACTGGTGTGTTGGTGTACAAACCCAACACTATGGAATCTGATATACCGCTTAGGGATTAGACTCATGTTTAAAATTTTGCAACTAGACTCAAGAACGTCGATGAATGCCTTCATCCTTGCCTATTTTCTCCTCTTTTCTTTTCTTGCCTCTTCTTGAACTCTAAACTAAAACCCTAGGTGTATATTAGTATTATAAAATTAACCTAAAAGTATTAGACCCCTAAAATATTACTAAAACTAATTATATTTTATTTGGTAACCAAAAGACCATAATACCCCTCACTATTTTGGGCTAACTTCCCTTAATTGGACAACCTAACTTCAAAAGGTCATATCTCACTCTTCCAAACTCAAAATGTAGAAAATTCGACGACTTTGGAATACAATTCAATGATCTTTAAAATGGTGTATTGTATAACACCTAACTCATCCTGTACTGGGAGTAATGGTCGGTTTAAGTTTACCCAAAACTCATACTTAACTTAACTCTCCAAATTTCAGATTTTTGCTAATTCCAATTTAGTTCTTTTTGGAACTCTTAGTGCTAAGTCTAGTGTAATGACCTTAATACTTAAGAAAATTTAATTCCTTGGTAAAATCTCTCTAATTACAATGAACGGTTTGAGTCTTAGTTCGAAAATTATTTTGGGGTGTTACAATATCTCCCCCTTGGGATCATTCATCCTCGAATGACGACTGAACTAGGTATAGTTTGGTTTGCTCTTACTATGATTTTTGTCTAATGGTCTCTTCTTAATTTATTCAAAATTAACTCAAATCTTTAAGTTCTTATTCTATGCCTCTATATAGGGAATCTCATCTCAAGCTAATACTCAGTACAACCACATTCAAGTTTAGTAATCTAACAACTCCATGAACTCCTACTAATCAACTCTTTTAAATCAAAATAAGGGCTCTCATTTAATTATTTCTCATAGAAAAATCTAATCCTCTTATTCCTCCTTATTAACACAATAAGATCATCCACCTCTTTTATCTAACATCACTTCATTACTAAAAAGGTCTCTGAAAGGATATCTCTCTGAATCTTTGGACTCATTACTATGTCCCCCTTAGGTCTAAAGCTAACACTTGAAAGCTATTGACATATTCCACATCTCTAACTGGTGTACATTCTCTTAATGATCTTTTTACACATGTGATTTAGTGTTAGACCTGTAAAATACTTGATCTAACTACGTGAATTCATGAGAAGGACTATGGCATTGGTCTTGGCATGCATGGGGGCAAAACAGTGCGACACAGGTTCAAGGTGCTTTGGTGTTGGCAAAGCAGCTTGGACATGCAAGGCTTATGTGTGGGCATGAGTCATCGGTAAGGTAGCGTGTTGGTTTTACAAGTCAAGGCTATGAAGACTTGACGATGGCAAAGAAAAAGGCATTCACATGGATTTCTGAAATAAACTAAGTGTTGGTGAACAACTGAAATATTCTAATTGATGGAAGCAAGCTTAAATATTCTAAGTGTTGGAAGTTGGCTGAAATATTCTAAGTGTTGGAAGCTGGCTGAAATATTCTTAATGTTGGAATTATGGTGAAATATTCTAAGTGTTAGAATATAACTATTTCGTTTAGATAAAGATGTAAGTTGAATTATATTTTATATGTACAAATATAGTTGTTGGAAACATTAGTTTAAATACAGTGATGACAAGTGTCGAACATGTGTCGCTTGTAACTGCCATTTGTAACCATCACATGTAACTGCCATGTGCAAAAATTTTAAAGGGTGGAAATTTCGTCTAAGGAAGGGAGATTTGATTCTGGCCTTAACTAAATTTGTGAAGTCTTCCTTTTATTAATTTTGAGATTAATAAAGGTTAGGAAGAAATTCCTATAAAAGTTGTTCATTGTTTTAAGTTTGCTGCCTTAAGTAATTCTATATTTAATAAAAAAAACTAAGTGAGATAGGCTGAGTATTGCAGACGTTTGCATACTGCCTAGAGTGACGTTCAGTAAAAATAAATCGACCCTTTTTCAAATTGGTATCAGAGCACGGTTGAATGATGGTGAAGAACGCTGAATTGTGGGTATTGGAATGCAAAATTGAAGCTTTCGTTGGGATCACAGATGAGACTCTTGGAGACCCATTGTTTGTGGATCTTTTGACACAAATAAGTGATTTGATATTGAACACTAAGAAAGTTCAGGGTGAAATCGGTGTGTATCGAAAGAATGTGGATGGACACATCGCTTGAATTTTGAACTTCCGTGACGCAACTACACAACGACTTGAGGGACTGCACAAGGAAAAGGAAAACTTTGCACAAAGATCATTGTACTCTGTTGGGATGCGGAAAAGTTGAGTTCAAATCGTGGAGAATCGTCTAAGGTAAAAAATCCAGAACCTAAAGCCTTTGGTGGCGCAAGAAGTGCTAGAGAACTAGAAAATTTCATTAGGGTTATGGAACAATATTTCACTGCTGCAAGGGTACCTGACGCTGATAAGTTGAACATTACTACAATGTACTTGACAGTGATGCTAAACTTTAGTGGAGGACTTGAAATGCAGATAATGTAAGTGCTCGACAACCCAAAATTGATACGTAAGATAAGTTGATTAAAGAAATGCGCGATCAATTTCTTCCTAGAAATGTCTCTTTGCTTGCAAGGACTAGTTGAAGAGACTAAGACAGACGGGTTCTGTGAGGGAATACATTAAAGAATTTACCTCTGTGATGTTAGACATTCAAAATATGTTTTATGAGGATAAATTACATAACTTTATTACGGGTATGTGAGGTTGGGTTAAAAAAGAACTTCGGAGGCAGAATGTTAAGGATCCACCTGGTGCAATTGGTGCTGAAGATTCGTTGGTTGATTTCCAAACGACTCGTCATGTGACTGATTTTCCTTATACTTCCAAAACTAAGAAAAAGGGTGACAAGAATGGGGAATGGAAAAGGGATAATCATAAGGACAATACGAATGAGACGGGGAAGGCACCAATGAAAGATTGTAAAGATAGACCAAAGAATAAATATTCATTTGGCTAAGTCTTGTCCAAATCGAAAAAAAGTTAATGCTTTGCTTGATGGAAATGTGAATCCAGAGGAGGGGGAAGAAGAAGTTGTGGCTGCTATGTCAAACCCATTGGGATTGTCCTTAAATCAGATGACATTGGTTAATAATGTTGGAGGAACATCTATTACTTTGAATTCTCATGCTCCGTTAATTCATATAGAAATGAAGGTTAAAGAACAATGTGTGATGGAAATGGTTGATGCAGGGGCTACTCACACGTATGTGGATGTGAAAATTGCTACAAAATTGGGGTTGAAGTTGACTAAAGGCCTTTCCTACATCAAGAAATTCAATTCTAAGGTATAGGCCATTGTGGGCATGGCCTATGGAGTGTCTATGTCGATTGGAAATTGGGTGGGAAAACATAATTTGATGGAGATGCCGCTTGGTAAATGTGAGATCATACTTGGGATTCATTTTCGAAGAAAATTCCATTTTGTTTCATTTCTTCATTAAGATTGAATGATGGTTATGAATAAAAGCAATGCTGTAATTCTTAAAGGTGTTCATCCATTCAAGAAAGTTAGTAAAGTTGCAAAGAAAAGGGACAAATAAATATTGTTGTCTGCTATATCAATCGACAAAGGGTTTAAGAGGGTTATGAAAGTATACTTGCTGACTTGGTCGATTGAAGCCTGATTTTATGGTAGAAGTGTCTGATTGGGTTGCGAAATTATTGAAATAGTATGCTGATGTTATGCCGCCTGAGTTGCCAAAAAAGTTACCAACAAGGATGGATATTGATCATAAAATTGAGTTGCTGCTAGGTACAGTTGCTCCTGCACAGGCTCCTTATCATATGGCTCCTACAGAGTTAGTTTAATTCGTAAGCAATTGAATGATTTTTCGGATGTTGGTCTGATTAACCCATCTAAGGCTCCCTATGGCGCTCCTGTTTTGTTCCACAAAAAAACAAGATGGGACGATGAGAATGTGTGTAGTTTACAAGGCGCTGAACAACGCAACTGCGAAGAACAAATATCTAGTTCCATTAATGCGGGATTTGATGGACATGTTGATTAAAGCATGTTGGGTCACTAAACTTGATCTCACGGCAGGTTATTGGCAGATTAGAATAGTAGAAGATGATGAACCAAAGACTGTGTGTGTAACTAGATATGGTTTGTATGAGTTCCTTGTTATGACATTTGGGCTAACTAATGCTCCAGGTACGTTTTGCAACTTGATGAATGATGTACTCTTTGACTATCTTGATGATTTTGTGCTTGTCTATGTAGATGATATTGTTATTAAAGTTGAATGTTGGAGGAACATGTTAATCACATAAGTTTGGCTCTATCTGAATTGAAAGAATACACACTTTATGTTAAGATGGAAAAGTGTGAGCTTGCTCAACAAGAGATAAAAATTTTGGGGCATCTTGTTACTAAAAACCAAGTTCTAATGAATCCTAAGAAAGTACAGGCAATTGTTGATTGGCAGGCACCTCGTCATATTAAATATTTGCTGTCATTTCTTGGGTTGGCTAACTGTTATAGGAAATTTATTACTGGTTATTCAATAAGGGCAGTGGCTATAACAGATTTGTTGAAGAATGATACAAAATGGGTTTGTTCTGAACGATGTGGTGAAGCATTTCAGAATTTGAAGGAAGCTATTACATCTGAACCAATACTCTAACTGCCTGATTTTTAGTTACCATTTGAAGTGCACACTGATTCGTCTGATAAAGCTATTAGTGGCGTGTTAGTGCAAGAAGGTCATCCTGTGGACTTTGAAGTCAAAATTTGAATGATGATGAGCAGAAATACTCAACACATGAGAAAGAAATGGTTGTTGTTGTACACTGTCTGCAGGTTTGGAGAGTCTATCTCCTAGGTACTCGATTTGTGGCGAGAATTGATATAGCAAATGCATTATTCAAGATGCAAAATAAGTTGAGTCCTAAACAGGCACGGTGGAAGTTTCTAGGGGAATATGATTTCATGTGGGAACATAAGCCAGGAAAACACAACCAGGTTATTGATGCATTGAGTCGAAAAGAGGTATTTGTTGGGGTCTATTCAATTTCAAAACTTGAAACTGATTTATTTGATAGAATTAGGTTGTGTGTTGAAAATGATTCATTATATGTTAAATGGATGGGTCAAGTGTAAGATGTCAAAATGAGACGGTATTGGATCGAGGATGATCTGCTCTATTTTGAAGGGGAGAGAATTGTTGTACCAAATCAGGGTGGACAGGGCAAAGACTTGATGAACAAGGCACATGATTCTTCTTGGGCTGGATATTTGGGTGTTAAAGGGATGTTAGCTTTACTGTCTCGTGCTTATTTCTGGACAAAGATGGAAGATGATATAGAGGCATACGTAAGAACTTGTTATGTCTGTCAAGTAGACAAGACTGAATGTTAGAAAAAAGCAGGTTTGTGCAGCCTTTGCCTATTCTTGAAAGGCCTTGGTTGTCGGTAAGCATGGATTTCATTTCTCGGTTTCCTAAGGTAGATGGCAAAACATCTATTATGGTAGTGGTAGACAGATTTTCAAAATATTCTATTTTTATTGCTGCATCAGAATTGTGTCATCTAAGATTGCTGCTAATTTATTTATAAATACGTGGTAAAATACTTTGGTGTTCCAGCTAACATTGTGAGTGATAGGGATACAAGGTTCACAGGCATGTTTTGGACAGCAATGTTCAATATGATAGGAACTGAGTTGAAATTTTTTACTGCAAATCATCCACAAATAGATGGACAGACCGAAAGGATTAATCACTTATTAGAGGAATATTGGAGGCATTATGTGACAGCATGTCATCAGAATTGGGTTGCATTGTTAACGCAGTTTTGTTATAATCTACACAAGTCATTTGCAACAGATATGAGTCCTTTTGAAATCGTTTTAGGCAAACATCCTATGACTCCATTGGATGTTATCAAGTCTAAAAATTATGGAAAGTGTCTTGCACCGTACAAGGTTGCAAGGGACAGACTTGAAATGTTGTCTGAAGCACAAGATAGCTTGCGCAAGGCTCAGCGGCGCATGAAAAAGTATGCTGATCAACATCGTCACTCACTTGAGTTTAATGTGGGTGACAAAGTTTTGTTGAAACTTACTCCACAAATCTTGAAACAGAATGCAAGTAAGACTAGGAATCGAGGTTTTATTCCTAAGTGTGATGGTCAATTTGAAGTTGTGACACGAGTGGGCGAAGTTGCATATAGGTTGAACCTTCCATAAAGGTTAAAGATTTATCCCACTTTCCATGTGAGTTTCTTGAAATCTTAATTTGCAGATACAGATGATCCAGACAGGAACAGGTCAACGAGGAATCCTCCATCAGTACCTACACAGTTTGATGCTGAAATTAAGAAGATCATTGATCACCGGGTTTTGGGCACAAGTAACAAGAATACAAAGACAGAGTTCTTGATTCATTGGAATGGAAAGGATGCAACTAATGCAGATTGGAAGAAATCAAAAGATATATGGAAGTTTAATGCTCAAATCAATGACTATCTCAGAATAGTCTCGATGAGGACATCGAGTTCAAGTGGTGTGGGTAGTTTGTTAGACCCGTAAGCTACTTGATCTAACTACGTGCAGGCATGACAAGGACTTGGGCATTGGTCTTGGCATGCATGGGGGCAAAACAATGTGACACCTGTTCAAGGTGCTTGAGTGTTGGCAAAGCAGCTTGGAAGTGCAAGGCTTACGTGCAGGCAAGAGTCATCGGCGAGAAAGCATGTTGGATTAACAAGGCAAGGCTGTGAACACTTGAACATGGAAAAGACAAAGGTATTCACATGGATTGCTGAAATGAAACTAAGTGTTGGTAGACAGCTGAAAGATTCTAAGTGTTGGAAGCTGGCTGAAATATTAAGTGTTGGAAATGCTGAAATATTCTAAGTGTTAGAATATTATTATTTCTTTTGGATAAGGATGTAATTTGAATTATATTCTATTTTTTAGAAATATAGTTGTTTGAAACATTATTTTAAATCCTATGATGACAAGTGTCAAACAAGTTTCGCTTGTAACTGCCATTTGTAACCGTCACATGTAACTGCCATGTTCAGAAATATTAAAGGGTGGAAATTTTGTCTATGGAATGGAGATTTGATTCTGTCCTTAGACTAAATTTGTGAAGCCTTCTTTTGTATTAATTTTGAGATTAATAAAGGTTGGGAAGAAATTCTTGTAAAGCATTGTTCATTGTTTTAAGTTTGCTGCCTTAAGTATTTCTATACTTAGTCAAAAATGTGAGTGATATAGACTGAATGTTGCATACATTTGCAGACTGCCTAGGGTGGTGTTCGGTAAAAACAAATCGACCCTATTTCACTTAGCCACACTACTGCCCTTATCTAAAGATCAGGTTCCTTACTACTCGCATTCATTGCAACAACCATCTCAATTTCTCACCTATTCTATGTCAAATCTACCATATCAACACTCAAGACTAAAATCATCACCATTTTGTTGCCATTCTTTTGGATCGTGGCACTCATATCAAATTCAAGCTTAATGTTCATTACTAAATCTGAATATCAATATGATTGCTCGCTTACTATATTGTACCTCGATACTAATATGGCAATTTAGGAACACTTGTCCACTAGGACCTCATGACAATTAGTCAATCCTTACCTCTCAGTCTGTATACTCGAATTACCATCACATTTCGCTTCACATTTTAAGTCCTACTTAACTCACTTACTGCGCATTATCTCTCAAATAACTCTATCATCCTCTAAATATCGTGAGATTCTCCTTCAAAGTTCATAAGTCTGATTTAATCTACCACATTATGAAAACTCTTGGCTCTTCTATATATGTTCACCACTTACACATGGTCATTATTAACACAATGATAAATTATTTTAACCCTTTTTTAGTTAAGGTATATTCTAACTCAACTTCACTTGGAATACTTACTCTACCTCATATCCTGAGCTCTTCACAACTCTTCATTTTTTAGTCTAGCGATAAGGGAAAACTATTCATTATTAACTTACTAACTATAGTTATATAGCTTTTCAAAACACCATCTCCCTTTCTAGGATATCTAGACCTCTACATATTTTCCTCTAACTCTAGGCTCTTAAAATACAACTACTCATGATCTCATTACTCATGTTACTCTTTCAGGTGAAAATCATACCCAAGCTCTAAACATACTTTCTTGTAAGGATCTCAGATGAAACAAGGCTAAGGAAGAGATTACAACTCACTTTTTAGCTCAAACGCATGATTCACATGAATATGGGCGCATTCCTATGAAACTAAACACTTCACTTACTTTTGGGCTTCTCTCAAGACCCTCTAGAGTATCTTGACTTTCTGAAGACTCTTGATAAGAATAAATCATTGATAAGGACCTTTAAACTTAAATTTTTAAACCTCTAGTATGATGGATAGCTAAATGAAAATGAGAATGCACGAGTTGTAATAGATCTCTATAACTTAGCTCTTTTTCACAATTAAAAGCATGAAAGAAGGAAAACTTTCTTTAAAATGTCTATAGTACCACATTATAGAAATGGGGACCTCACACACATAAATAAAATCATATTGACACGAGTTCATAGAAACCCTAGGACACTTAAACTCTATGCATTGTACCAAGTTTGTCACGACCCGAGTCTACACCCTGGATGTGGCCGGCACTTGAAGACCATTGATGGCCCCCAAGAGAACCCTCATCCTAGATCACTAGAAGCGGAAGACTAACTTAAGCATACAAAAGCTTAAAACTGAAATGAACAACTTTGAATAAAAAAATAATATATTCAACTATCCATAAAATAGGCAACTTCAGTCTTTGAAACATTAAATAAAATAAATGATTATTACATACTCTTCAACTATATTGACTATCTATGAAGCCTGTAACTGATAAAGATAGAAGTAGGGAAAAGACCCACGATCTCCTAACTAGACTGAAAGGTAAATGAAGTCCTCCGGAAATAAGGAAGCTCACCATGACTAACGCGAACTCTGGGATATATCAACGAATCTCCTATTGATGATCTTGAATACATGTGTCTGCATCATCAAAAGATGTAAGCCAATTTACTCAGTACGTGGAATGTACAAGTATGTAAGGAGAATTCTAAAGTATAACATAAGCTTGATACTTACATAAAAAGGAAACATACTTACCTCTTTTCAACTGAACTCAAATAAAGAATAAGATAATCAAATCAAAGATTAGATATTCAACTCAAAAATTAGATACTTAGCTTCAAGGATATGATACTTGACTGAATGAAGTTTATATGAACTCAAGATACTCAACCTAAGGTACTCAACTCAAAATACTTAACTCTTGATACTTAACTAAACTCATTCGATAAAAAGCAGTCTAAAACAAGTGCATATCATGTTCTCTCTCAAAGTCTAATTGCTAATGCATGAATGAAGTCCAATACCCCTATTTATACTAAGAAAAAACCCTTGAGGAACTATATAACTAATACTGTGGGAGTTTCTCTAACCGACAACCACTACGATGAGCCTAAGTAGTGATATAACGTCTCGCCCATGCTGCCAGAAGTGTCTCATACTTTGTCGTAGCATAGAACATCCTCAACCTAGTGGATCCACTGGTTAGACTTTAGTGATCATCTAGAAAGTATGACACGTTAATACCCATGATGGCTACATAGTATAAATGGGGAATTGAGTT
Source organism: Solanum lycopersicum (assembly GCF_036512215.1). Classification (NCBI taxonomy): domain Eukaryota; kingdom Viridiplantae; phylum Streptophyta; class Magnoliopsida; order Solanales; family Solanaceae; genus Solanum; species Solanum lycopersicum. The sequence continues at coordinate 29,463,819 of NC_090807.1, read as the reverse complement.
ATCTAAACTCCCATTCCCAAAATCGATGCTCAATACTACTCCCAAAACATACTTTAGCTTATACTTTTAATAGAACTTTCTTCCTTTCGGTTGAGATAATTTATTGAACCCTTTAGCTTTAAAAAGCTCCTTTTGGAATTAATGTTCGCCTTTTAGTTCAAAACTCTTTTAGAACTCTTAGTTTTATTTTAACTTAAAGGTGAAACGTTTATAAACCTTTAGAGAATACTTAGTTTTCTAATAACTTTTGAGAAATGAACTCAACTCTTGCTCTTTTCTTAACTTCAAACTTAACTCTTAGGGAATATCGTATTCGCTTATAGCTTTTGAGAATTTAACTCAACTCTTTACTCTTTCTTGCCTTGAACTTTAAGTCTTCAAAACAAAGTGAAAACGTTTGTGAAAGACTTTAGAAAACTTTAGAAACTTTACTTTGACTTGCTTTTTAACTTCTATATGTGACTCTTAACTCTCCTTGAATTGAAGTATGTATTAAAGGTTCATGATCTCATATTTATGGATAATTTCATGATTTTCAACATGGAGGGTTCATGCAGAATTATGAGCATGAAAAAATTGAAAAGAAGGTATAAGTAACTAGATGGAACTCATGTATATAACTCTCTCATTCTCTTATTTACTTCCTCAAAAATTAGTTCAAATCAATAGTTGACCTCAAAGAATTCACAATTGAACCGAAAGGCTTTTTTGAACTCTACTCTTAACTCTCTGTTGAATGTTGAATGTGAATTATGAATTCATGAGTTATAGTTCATTTTATATGAAGGATCTAGGTGATATTTTAGACTCATGAATACATACTCTTCACTCTTATACTCACTTGCTTGATTCTTAAAACAAGTTACTAGAAGTTGTTGAAGACTCCTCAAAAAGACTTTCTTAGAACGTTTGAAAGAATTCTCAAAAGCTTAACTATCAACTCTACCTTGAATTTGAATTATGAATTCAAGTTTTGATCATGTCAAGACTTATTTTAGGTGTTTGAAAGTATCTTAGATTAGTTAGAACCGAAAAAAAGTGAAGGTGCACTTTAAACAAAATCAAACGGAGCAACCAGAGGCTAACTAGATGGGGCAGGCAACCATGGGGATATAGGTAGCGCGGTATGCCAGCCCCTGACAGACAGAGATGGGTTTGGGGCGCTCTGGCAGGCGTGCCGTGCCAGGCCCCAACCCAAAAAATTATATCGAGCACTTTTGCTCATTTTCTCACCCTAAATTTCACTCTCATGTATTGGAAACAATACTAAAATTACTCAATTTGATATCAATAAATCATCGAAACCCCAACAAAACATGATTTAGAATGAACTTCAAGAACACTTTTCAAGAACTCTAATCTTTGAACTTTAAGCATGAAATTTCGCTGAAAATTAACATAAATGCCATGTATATATGTCGCATGGGACCGATATTTCAAGATCCTATTGATGATGATGATGTCGTTGCAGATGATAAGGTTGAGACCGAGGATGATAGTAATGATGACACTAATATAGGTTATGGTGATAAGACATTAATGGATATGGAATTTTCCACAAATGTGGCTACTATTGATTGAGATCGCGAGGCCTAGAGGCTGAAATGGATTTCTCTCTAACTCTATAATTCATGTTTAATTTTGTAACAACTCAAAAATAACTACGCAAAGTAATGCCTATATAAGACCGGGTTCACACAGCTTGATGCGCGAGGAATCAGACCTCAAAACCCATGTACCAGCCAATTCAACCAACTTGGTGAGTTAGTTTAGCTAGGCAAGGTTGGGTCTAGCCATGTAGGGCACCCGAATATTAAGACTCACCCAGATGAGTCTTAACCGGACTTGAAAAGGGTAATCTTAGGTTTTGAGGGTCTAGGGGTAAAATGGTCTTTTCTAGTCTAGGGGAAGTATTGTAATTACCCGAATTATTTAATTAATAAATAAATAAAAATAGTGGACAATTTGGGTAGGGTTGACCCGAATCGACCCATTTCCACCCGAGTTCGATCCTTTATGGAAGCAATGTTAAATGGAATTAATTAATATTAATTATCTTATTTAAGTAGGGGCATGATGAGTCATTTCACCTAATCCTTAAAAAATCAAATTTTTAATTAATAAATAACAAGGAGTCCTCGTTTGACTAAGTCTTCAACTAAAAATCCTACACTTACTCTGATCTATCTCCACTCTCTTTCTCACGCCTATCCACTCTCATTCTTACGCTTATTCATCAGTAAAAGAAAAAAAATTAAAGTTCATCACTCTTGAAGAACTTGTACACTAAAACTCAAAAAAAAAGCTAAACTAAAAACGAAAAACAAAAACATTGTTCTTGATGTGTTGTGCTTGATGTTTCGTGGTGAGGCTTTGTGTTGTGGAAGTTGGATGTCCATTAGAGAAGGTTTGGAAGGTGTTGATCAAAAAAAGGTACGGGTTTTTCTTTCTCTTGGTCCCTTTCCCAAGAGACCCCTAAGATACAGTCGAATTCTAATCCGAAAACTAGTAATGTTCCCCTTTGTATGTGCCTGTCACTAGCACCCATCGATTTTTGTAGGTTGGGTATGATTTGCTGGTAGAATTTAGGAATGTAACATGTTTTTGTAATGATTATGTTCATGTTTGTATGTTCGGAATTATGTGATGATAAACGTGTGCAATGTATGTGTGTGGGCGTGTCTCTTGGTATGA